>NC_043974.1:9922825-9947825 GCF_902148855.1 Sphaeramia orbicularis | reverse complement strand
GAGGTTTAATCAGGTATCAATACATTCAGATTTTCACAACCATTCAAGGCTTGTTTCATTTTTACATATATCAGTGTTTTGTTTTTTTCAAGTTTATTTCATTTATGTAAATTGAGAACAGTGGGTGGTTCTTCATAAATCTGCATCTGTGGATAAAATGCTGAATATTAAATAATTAAAGTGTACATCATTTTTTACTGTGGTATTTTCCTGCCTTACTCACCGTCTTCATCCCTCTCTTTCTATTCTGCCGTTCCTCCTCCCCTCATTAGTATTAATAGACATTACTGTGTCTCCTAGACCAGACCAGACTCCATAATCGCTGCTCTTCCACAGCCTTCACTGCCTCTTATCACTGCTGCAAAAACTGGTCACTGTCTTCATGTTAACTCCATTTTCTCTTTTTTTTTCTCTCCCTTCACATGAAAACCGTGACTGTTCACACACACCCTTCTATTTATCACAGGGTTAATCTCCAACCACAGCTTTCTAATGATGAGATAAATCACTAGGTGGCAGCATAGGAACACACGGTGCATACATAGAGACTATAGAAATGAAGTGAGCAGACTGTAAGGTGTGTGTGTGTGTGTGTGTATGTGGGGGGGGGGGGGGGGGTGACAGGCTCCATCACAGATTAGCTAAGATGTGAAAATGACACTGCTCCATTCATCTTTCTGTGCGTCTGTTCGATCCCTCTGAACACTGATTAGCCAATCAATAAACCCAGGGTCAATCCCACGGCAATATGAAATAGTGTTCACTGACCCGTTAAGAACCTTTTAGAACCTTTAAAAGCACATCATCACTCCTACAAGACCCTCAAAGGTTAATGAGGTCATTTTCCAAACAACTGCGAGCTGTAAACACTGTAAGCCCAGACGTTGTATTTACTTAAATACTTTAATTACAATGTACTTAAATCAGGGGTGTCAAACATGCAGCCCGGGGGCCAAATGCCAAAGGTTCCAATCCGGCCCCTGGGATGAATTTGCAAAGTGTTAAAATTCCACAGTTAAGGCTGTGGAACTCATTTTCAGGTTCCACATACAGACCAATATGATCTACAGTAAAATAATAACAGCAGAATAACCTACAAAAAATAATGACTCCAGATTTTCTTCTCGATTTGATGTGAAAAAAATAATACAGGGTGACACAAAAAAACAGGAACTTTTTAACAATCCAATAAAACCAAGAGTGATGGAAGAAAAATATTTTATTCATAGTAATTGAAACCTTAAAACATGCCATTTAAGAAACAACTAGAAAAGCACTCGGAGAGCGCAGACCTCCGCCAAGCGCAAAAATTCCCCACATAATCGGTGATACAAATCCTACATTTATTTTTTAAAATAAAATCCGCCTTCTGGATCAGATCCGGATCAGTCTTTGAAATGTGATAGAGGACCCCATTGTCAATTCCTGAGTTAAATTTCATGAGTTTTGGTCAATAATTAAGCGAGATATTGGGAAACAAAAATTTTGGCCCCATTTACCACAATGTTAACGAAAATTTCAAAGTGATCCAGAATCCAGGATTTCTTCCGGATCACCCCCAAAAGTTAATCATTTCTTCCTTATCCCATTTCCAACAAACCCTGAAAATTTCATCAAAATCTGTCCATAACTTTTTGAGTTATGTTGCACACTAACGGACAGACAAACAAACCCTGGCAAAAACATAACCTCCTTGGCGGAGGTAATGATGGAATTTTCATTTTTTTAAAATTACTTCCTGTAGATGGCGTCCTCCTGTACGAATGCATTCTTGAAATCTGCTGTTGAGATTCCTCATTGACCGCTGCAACATCTCAGCTGGGATACTGTGAATTTCATCCTGAATTCTCTGTTTTAACTCATCCAGAGTTCTTGGTCGAGTCGTGTACACTTTACTCTTAAAATAGCCCCATACGAAAAAATCACAAACGGACAAATCTGGCGATCTAGGGGGCCAGGGAACGTTACCGAATCTTGAGATCGCATGGTTACCGAACAATTCCCGCACAGCCGCCAATGGTTACTAAAATGGGGGTCACGGTCACTGTCTCGCAGTGCTGCCACTTGCTCATGTCTGCCAAAACGCACTTCAAAAATTCCCGTTTTTTTGGGTCACCCTGTAATTTTTAAAAAATGAAAATTCCATCATTGTTTCTTAAATGGCATATTTTAAGGTTTCAATTACTATGAATAAAATATTTTTCTTCCATCACTCTTGGTTTTATTGGATTGCTAAAAAGTTCCCGTTTTTTTGTGGTTATGCCTATAAATAATGACAACTTCAACGTGCAAAAAATAACATTAAATTATAAAAATATTTACATTTACAATCTATCCTGTAACAATAAAATGTGAATAACCTGCGAAGAATAAATGTGAAGAATCTGAAATGTCTAAAGAAAATGAAGCACAATTTTAACTCTTTTCTGCCGGTTACTTAGAGTTTAGTGTCTTTGTAGATCCGATCCATAATACACATGTATAAATGAGAAGTTGAGGCAGAATATTGTTAAAATTGCACTTCTTTTTCTTAAGAAATTTCTTTTTTTTTTTTTAATACAATAAAATGTGAATAATCTGAACAAATATGAACAACCTGAAATGTCTTCACTGTAAGATAAGATAAGATAAGATAAGATAAGATAAGATAAGATAAGATAAGATATTCCTTTATTGATCCCACAATGGGGAAATTCACAGTGTTGTCAGCAGCAAACATACACATAAACATACACATACACGCAAAACAAACAGTCATATAAACTGAATAAAAAAGTGTTTAAAAGGAGAGTGCAAATACGGTTTGATAGGAATGTAGTGCAAAGGGTTATGAATATAAAAAAATATATATAAATACGGATTTGAATATATACAGATTTGGACAGGTGCGGTTTTAGATATATAAATATGGTGCTTATAGACAAGTTGAATTCACTTAAAAATTTTGAGTAAAGCCTTAAAAAATTTAAGTAATAAGTAATGAAAACTTGAGTGTATTAAACTTAAATGCTTGATTTGAATGGAATTGCTATTTTAAGTACAACACATTAAATGCCAAGTTAATTTAACTTAAAATTTGTTGCAGTGTCAATTGCTCTGTAGAATCATTAGACTACATATCATCAGTTCATTGTACTCAATTCTAAGTTGATTTTAGTGATGTGACGTTCACGAACAAATCGAATCTTTTGAACGGCTCTTTGAAATGAACGATGAGAACCGAGTCTTTGTAAAGAGCCGTTCATTTTTTTTTTTTTTTTTTTTTTTAAGGAGGGAGTGTCCAATTGCCTGTCAATTTGGCGTCACTGGGGAGGCATTGGGCAGGAGGAGAATGTTCGAGCAGGAAAAAAAAGAGTGCTTGTGCATGTCTCATGGCAAGAAGTTAGCAAAAAAACAACAGTTTGAAGCGTGAGGTGAGCATACTCAAGGAGGCGGAGCTAGAAGACTGGAGGAGGCGGAGCTGGAAGACTGGTCAAAACCGGAGAAAAGTTTGAGAGTGAGTGAGTGAGCACCTGTGAGTAATGAGCCAAAGAAAAATGTTAATTCATAAGAAAATGTTTTATTTTCTTCATTTTTAGGCTGCAGACTAGTCCACATAATGTACCGGGATGTTTTTGGTCAAATTCCAGCATTTGCCTAATGTCACCTCTCATGTCATGGATTTAGCCCACACATTTGAACTAACTATTCTTTTTTACAGTAAGATAATATTCACTCCCGTGCCAATTAAACACCTTTAAAATGTAATGTCAATCGTCTCATGTAGCCTATTTAGTCATTAAAACATTGGTGTTTCAAAATAATGCAACAGACATGAAAGAGTCAGTCTTTTGAACGGCTCTTTTCAGTGAACGGCTCCTGATTGAACGGCTCCCTTCAAAGAGCCAAAAGTCCCATCACTAACAATGAACTGATGATATTTAGTCTAATGACTCTACAAAGCAATTGACATTGCAACAAATTTTAAGTTAAATTAACTTGGCATTTAGTGTGTTGTACATGTACTAGTAGTGGTAGTGATAGTAATAGTAGGAGTAAGAGTAGTAGTAGTAGTAGTAGTAGTAGTAGTAGTAGTAGTAGTAGTTGTGATAGTAATAGTAGTAGTAGTAGTAGTAGTAGTAGTAGTAGTAGTAGTTGTGATAGTAATAGTAGTAGTAGTAGTAGTAGTAGTAGTAGTAGTAGTAGTAGTAGTAGTAGTTGTGATAGTAATAGTAGTAGTAGTAGTAGTAGTAGTAGTGGTAGTAGTCAGTCCTTCAGTCCCATTGGACCTTCAGTCCTTCAGTCCTATTGGACCTTCAGTCCTTCAGTCCCATTGGACCTTCAGTCCTTCAGTCCTATTGGACCTTCAGTCCTATTGGACCTTCAGTCCTTCAGTCCTATTGGACCTTCAGTCCTATTGGTCCTTCAGTCCTATTGGACCTTCAGGCCTTCGGTCCTATTGGACTATCAGTCTTTCAGTCCTATTGGACCTTCAGTCCTATTGGTCCTTCAGTCCTATTGGACCTTCAGTCCTATTGGACCTTCAGGTCTTCGGTCCTATTGGACCTTCAGTCCTTCAGTCCTATTGGACCTTCAGTCCTATTGGTCCTTCAGTCCTTCAGTCCTATTGGACCTTCAGTCCTATTGGACCTTCAGGCCTTCGGTCCTATTGGACCTTCAGTCCTTCAGTCCTATTGGACCTTCAGTCCCATTGGTCCTTCAGTCCTATTGGACCTTCAGGCCTTCGGTCCTATTGGACTATCAGTCCTTCAGTCCTATTGGACCTTCAGTCCTGTTGGTCCTTCACATACAGTGTTTTTCTAACAGCTTAAAGACACTGATTCTCTCAAAAGAACACAAATGATCAAAATGGTCCCAGACCGACAGTCCTGGATCTGATGGTCTGTATCATCCACTAACTGCATCATTTTATTTGACCCTGCCTTCTTCCACATCTTTTTGACCTCCGTCTGTAAACATCTGAGGGTTAAATATTAGAGTCCAGACAGAGAAAAACATGATAACATACAACCACAAAAAACATGACAGGTTTTGTGAATATATAATAAATATATAATATATAATAAACATATCACCTACCTGAAAAGCCCAGACTGTATATAGAGTGTTTTTGTTGCCACCGTAGGTGAGAGTGGGGTGGGGGGGGTTTATTCAGTCGGCTGCAATATATAACTTCCACCAGCAGATATCACTAAAACTATGGCAGTGTGTTTATGGAAAACACAGCTTATATAATGAACAGTATTAAAAGAAAACACAGGGCTGTTTGTCCAGGAATAGCTTCAGTCTGTCTTTAGTGACTCATCTTCAGTATTGGTATGGAGGCTTATTTTGAGGTGTGATGTAATGCATCCTTGTGCTGTTTTAGGTTTTGTGTGTGTGTGTGTGTGTGTGTGTGTGTGTGTGTGTGTGTGTGTGTGTGTGTGTGTGTGTGTGTGTGTGTGTGTAGGAGACTTGTTTGTTGAGAACATGAATGACAGCAGGATTAGGACTCGTGGGCATTTCCCATGGGAGATGTGTGTCACCGAATTAGTGTGGATTCTAGGCCGACATCCCCACCGATGTTTACGATAACGACGAGGATGATGAAAGCGGAGACAGCAGAGGCTTATTTGGACGTCACAGCGTTATGAAGTTACTGCTGGAAAGCTATCAGAGGGATTAAAGAAACGAGAAGAGATTCACGTAAGCCGGAATAATAGGAATAATTACAAAAGCAGCAGCGGCAGTAGAAAACCCTGCATGTGTTGTCTACACATTATTAAAGACATAAGTATAGGTCTGTGAGGAGAAGCGCATGTGAGACGTTAGTACAGGATGTGCACCAGTATGTTCATATTTGCTTGATGATAATGACACCACAGTAATTTGCCTTCAGTTTGATACGTAACACAGAGCTGTTAATGAGCTCTCTGTTATCTGTTTCTTCTGTTGCTCTGCTCTGATTGCTGCTCCCGCTGTGCAACGCTCACATGGGAAATTTGACAACCTGTAAGCAGCTCCACGGGAGAGCATGGACCAGAGCGAAACAGAAACAAAGAAAAACAGAAAAAAAGAAGGCTTTCCTCATTTACACTTCCTTCCTCTCGCTATTTGGATTTACATAATAATTATTTAGATTTTAGATTTTAGATTAGATTAGATTAGATTAGATTAGATTAGATTAGATTAGATTAGATTAGAGTATATTAGATTAGACTAGATTAGAGTAGAGTAGAGTAGATTATTTTAGATTAGAGTATATTAGAGTAGATTAGATTAGAGTATATTAGATTAGAGCAGAGTAGAGTAGAGCAGAGTAGATTACAGTAGATTATATTATATTATATTATTTTAGATTAGATTAGATTAGATTAGATTAGAGTATATTAGATTAGACTAGATTAGAGTAGAGTAGAGTAGAGTAGATTATTTTAGATTAGAGTATATTAGAGTAGATTAGATTAGAGTATATTAGATTAGAGTAGAGTAGAGTAGAGCAGAGTAGATTACAGTAGATTATATTATATTATATTATATTATATTATATTATATTATATTATTTTAGATTAGATTAGATTAGATTAGATTGGAGTATATTAGGTTAAAGTAGAGTAGTGTAGAGTAGATTACAGTAGATTAGATTAGAGTATATTAGAGTAGAGTAGAGTAGATTAGATCAGAGTATATTAGATTAGACTAGATTAGACTAGAGTAGAGTAGAGTAGAGTAGAGTAGAGTAGATTACAGTAGATTAGATTATTTTAGATTAGAGTATATTAGAGTAGATTAGATTAGATTGGATTAGATTAGATTGGAGTATATTAGAGTAGAGTAGAGTAGAGTAGAGTAGAGTAGAGTAGAGTAGATTACAGTAGATTAGATTAGAGTATATTAGAGTAGAGTAGAGTAGATTAGATCAGAGTATATTAGATTAGACTAGATTAGATTAGATTAGAGTAGATTATACTAAATTAGAGTAGAGTAGATTAAATTAGATTAGATTAGATTGGATTAGATTAAATTAGATTAGATTGGATTAGATTAAATTAGATTAGATTCGATTAGAGTAGTTTAGATTAGATTAGAGTAGATACATTACATTAGAACTTTCTTGATCCTTTGGGCAGAGCACTAGGGAAATTGAGGTTCCAAAAGCAACACAACACCAAGCATACACACAAGAAACCCTACAAGAAAAAAAGCAAAACAATAACATAACAATAATAAAAAAAACTATAAAAAGAAACAGTTGTGAAAAAACGCAATTGCACTTTGGAAAGTATCAGCAGAAACAAGTGGCAAAGTAATAATAATAACAACAACAACAACAACAACAACAACAACAACAACAACAACAATAATAATAATAATAATAATAATAATAAATAAGTAGCTTGTCATGTTCTAATATTATAATAAATCATATTTTATTATGCACTATATATATATAGACTAATATAGATATAACAAAGTGATAAAGTGTCGATAGTAATAGTTGTCATAACAATGATATATGTGCAATATAAGTATGACAGTAATAATAATAATAATAATAATAATAATAAGAAGAAGAAGAAGAAGAAGAAGAAGAAGAAGCAGCTGGGAAGAAGGAATACAATAAGCACTTATTTTCCTGTAAGAACTTGCAACGTAAACAATCGAGTAACGCAGAAAATCCTCTTGTACTTGTATTTCATCTCTTCACATCCACCAGATCAACAGATCAGCTCACTTTAGGCTCAGGCTACGTTCACACTACAGGCAAATGTGGCCTAAATCTGATTTTTTTGCCCAAACGTGACCTGCATCAGATCTGTTACAGACAGGTTGAACTGCACAAATCTGATTTTTTCAAATCCGACCCAGGTCACTTTCACATGTGGTCCTAAAACCGATACATATGTGATATTTTGCATTGTAATTTCAGTCTGAACAGCCAGGTCACATTTATCCGATCTTTACGTCACTGAAATGCGACAAAACGTCACAATTCTGCGTCCCAGGAGGAGGAGGAGTGGCGGAAAAATTTATTTCCTTTCGTAAACACAGTTTGAGTCTGCGTAGTCATATATGACGTTAGGACCTCTTTTGCGCACTTCAGGGTTGCATTCAATTCACACTCAAAACTGACAGAAGTCGCATTTAATTTGTAATATGAATGAGCACAAAAAAATTGGGATTACAACCAAAAAAAATCCAAATTCTGCATTAAGACCTGCTCACGGAACGTAGCCTATGAGTTAGAGCAGAGGAGGTGTGTATCCAAAATGCATGGATCGGACTTTGTTGGAAACAGACTAGCTTTGAGTTTCTGCGATTAAAATGAGGATAAAACCATTAAATATAACAATGGATTAGATTTCTATAGCGCTTTTCAAGGCACACAAAACATTTTACATTACTGATCCATTATTAGCCAATTCACGCTAACCAGCCCCTCCAACCACTACATACATTCACATACATTCATACACCAGTGTGAGTGACACTGGAGGCAAGGTGGGTGAAGTGTCTTGCCCAAGGACACAACGGCACATGACTGGGACAGAGCGGGATTCAAACCGCCAACCCTTCAGTTACTGGATGACCTGCTCTACACTGTAAAAAAAAAATCTGTAATTTAACAGAATTTTCACTGATTATTTTACAGATTTTTCCTGTATTTTTAAGATACAGGAAAATATCAATGAAATGACAAAAATAAACTGTGATTTTACATGTCAAATGTAAAATAACACGATAAAAACTGTAACGGTGAATAACCGTAAAATTTCCATTTTTGAAAAGAATTTTTTTCTCTTTTTTCACAGAAAAATACAGTTAAAATACATTTGCAAATCTATCATAATTTCACAAATATTTATTTTCTATTTATGAGATTAAACTGTTAATTTAAAGTTTAACACTGTAAAAAAAAAAAAAAAAATAGATAAGTAAAATAAGATAAAATTACTGACAATTAATCGTAAAAGAAGTATTTGTTCTGTGAGTTTAACAAGACTTGTTTGTTAATTGATAAATATCTTGTGTAATTACGGGAGGTTTCACAACAAAAATGTTGAATAAATGTATTTTTGTGAATGTATAACATATATAAGCACTGATAAACTGTCCAAATACAGTTTTTATCAGTGGATTGTACAACTTAGTCTCAGTGAAAATTATTTATATATATATTTACTAGGGCTGGGCAAATTAACGCCTTATTACCACGTTAACGCATTCATTAAATAACACCGACAATTTTTTTAAATCTCACATTAATGCCATTTTATTCTAACTCATATTCTTCTGCCCCTGCTTGTGTGCATGTAGCGATTAGCTCGGCATAGACAACAGGTTTCCCAAGAAAAGCCGGACTTCTGTCCAAATCTTTTATTTGAGACTCACTGTAAAACTGTAACATACAAACAAAATATGTCTCACTTCTGTTCACTGCCTTAGTACATTTAAATGTCATTATACATTTAAATGAATGGGGAAAAGATCACTAGCTCGATGCTAACTTGAATGGGAAAATCCATTGACATGCTAACGATTAGCATTTACAGATTAATTTAAGATTTACAACGTCTTTTTATCCAGCAACAAAAGTTCACATCAGAGATATTTTATACTATTCATTCTTACAACAACTGAACATAAAATACTCACAGGCAAATGTTTTTGGGGCCATACAAACAGAGTGAAAGAAATGTGTCTGTTAGTTCCTTCATATGTCCGAACTGTCTTCGGGAACACCGCAAAGTACAAAACATACGTTAGTGCAACTTATTCTGACCACTAGAGGGCCCCCTTTGCTCGCTTTGAACAACTGAACATCACATATTATTGGGCTTATTAGTGTTAGTACTGATTAGTGGTCTTAAGACTCCTGTCAATCACTCACAACGGGAAATAAACTGGTGTGGACATAAACATGGAGAAAAGTACCGGTCTTTTCCATGGACATTTTCATTTTAAATGTCTTCAGATGGTGGGGGTGAGAAGGACACAGTTGTTTGGAAGCACTGACATGTGGAATTATTTTTATCACCGGAGTACTTCCAGTCTGAAATATCACTTAAAGGCAATACACGCTGTTAATGCCAGCAACCCCCCCTCCCCATATAACTATGTGATTATTCGTGATTAAATGCAGAAATCCACACGATTAATTGTGATTAAAAATTTTAATCACTACCCAGCACTAATATTTAGAGGTGATTTGATTGTTTTAGTACATGTAAATATTCTTTATTAAATATTAAAAAGTCAAAAAAATATGCAAAATCTAGTGTAAAGTTCGGGCAAAGAACTATATTTTAATTGCGGAAAATTACTGTATTTTTATGAGATGGTTATTTTCCGTTATTTATCAGTATTTTTTTGGCACCCCTGCTGCTGGAATATTACTGTTTTGTTTTTGTTTTTTTGTTTTGTTTTTTATTTATTTTTACAGTGTACCTTCTGAGCCAAGTCATTTAATATGTATTCTGTCAAGATGTGCGACTGCCACCTCCCTCCATCCTTTTAGCCCGGCCTTCCCACCCCGTTGTCAAGGGTAACCGGAGAAAAGAGATGAATACAGTACGATTATCAGTAACTTGATTGACAGGGAAATCCAGCAGGTGTATATATGTGTGTGTGATTCTGTCTGCTTTTCCACGCCGCTGACTGATAATCGGGGGAAAAAAAACAAAACAAAACACTAACACAGGTGGAGGAGGGAGGCTGAGAAGGGCGTACACAAATGCAGACGCACACTCATGGTGTAAATGAAGTGACTGTTGGCAGGCTCGCAGCTAATTCAGCATGAATATTTAATCAACTGTAAACAAATTACTATTGCCTGAGTGGTGCCAATGTGTGTGTGTGTGTGTGTGTGTGTGTGTGTGTGTGTGTGTGTGTGTGTGTGTGTGTGTGTGTAAAGGCTGTGTTAGTGCATCTGTATGTGTGTGGAAGTCGGTCTCTGTCCTTGGATGTGTTGCTCTTCTCACTCTCTCACTTGTAAATGTAGTCGTCTCTCTCACTTTCTAATGACGTTCTGTCCCCGCTGGTATTTACATGGGAAAATAATATCCAAGTGAAGTCTAATTAATCATTGCGCAAGTCAAGGTATTAGAGATTGGGAAGAGGAGTAGGTGCAAAACAAGTTTAAAGGCATGTCTGGACAGAATATTTTAGGGAGATAGATGTGTTATTACCAACAAGAGGAATGTGGTGTCACTAGATTCAAAGCAGCTGTGAGGTTCCCCCTGCATTTTTCTGCACTTACATGCAAACTGTTACAAGTTACCAGCTTTATGCTATTTTTACTTGTTTATTGGCTCCCCGTAGTCTACACCTGAGCCAAATTCACAACTCTAAAGACGCAGTAAAAGTGTACAGAGCAAAGCCAAACACTTGTAGGTGTGTGATTTAGTGTGTAACATCTGCACATGTTGCTTTGGTTATGAGAAATATATGTCAAAGTCTGTTTTGCTTGTTAATATTTGTTGATTTATTTCTAAGCTAGTAGTAGCACACTGCTGCCATTGTTGAGCAGCAACAGACAAGCATGAAGGACTCAGGAGTAGGGATGCACATTAACTATCGGCACCAATAATTACCAATCGGTCAATCAAAATGTATTTATATAGTGCCAAATCATAACAAAAGTTATCTCATGACACTTCACATATCGAGTTGGTTGAAACCAGAATCTAAGCCAATTTACAGAAACCCAAAGAATCCTCCAGGACCAAAGACTTGTGACTAATTATTGGTCCGATATTGAAAAAAATGATGTCATTCAGATAATTCCGATAATTAAAGTTCTCACTGATCTATGGCAGTGTATTAGGACCACATAAAAAAATAAAAATGCTTGTCACTATGAGAATAAAGTCGTTATATTTCCAGAATAAAGTCATTATATAATGAGAATAAAGACGTAGTTTTAAAAAAAAAACATTTTTTAACGAGAATAAAGTTATTATATAACGAGAATAAAGTTGTAGTTTTAAAAAAAAAAATCATTATTTAACGAGAATAATGTCATTATATAATGAGAATAAACACGCAGTTTTAAAAACTCATTATTAAACAAGAATAAAGTTGTTATATTTTGAGAATAAAGTCATAATTTAATGAGAATAAAGCCATGGTTAAAAAAAAATCATTATGTAAGGAGAATGAAGTCATTATATTTCTAGAATAAAGTCATGTAAGGAAAATAAAGTCGTAGTTTAAAAAAAAATACTCATTATTTAACAAGAATAAAGCTGTAATATTTCGAGAATAAAGTCATAATATAATGAGAATAAAGTCATAATATAATGAGAATAAAGTCATAATATAATGAGAATAAAGTCATAATATAATGAGAATAAAGTCATAATATAATGGTAATAAAGTCATAATATAATGGTAATAAAGTCAGAATATAATGAGAATAAAGTCGTATCCACTAGAGCAGGGATGTCCAAACTTTTTTTTTAAAGAGGGCCAGATCTGATAATGTGGAGATTGCCAGGGGCCAGTGGTCCCTTCGGATGTGTTTTTAAACAGTAAAAATTACATATAAATGCGCTGTTCTACAACAATTTTATTTTTATTGTCACAATGTCATTTTTGTAAATGGCAATGTAACCAAATCTAAGCCACCCAGGAGTGAACAAATTTAAAAAAAAGAAAACATTTCTGCCTTCCTTTCACATCTGGAGTCAGATAACATAGAACAAACTGTGTGGAGTATCTTAAACGTCCAAGAAGTTGATAAAAATCTTAACCCCACATTCATTTTAAACATGACTTATATGAGTAATCATTACTCATATATTACTCAGTAATGCAAAGTCTGTTAACGTTTCAGATGAAAACATATGACTCTTACTCTTGTCTTTCACAAAATCATTCAGAAAGTAATATTTTGTGTCACATCTACAAGTACATAACAACTAACCTGGCAACTTGGTAGCCTGCCCTGGTGGTGAATTCACTGAACTCCCAGGTTCACATGAAGAGTCACTGTTGTGAGTTTAAAGCAGCTTGAATTTGCTTCACTTTTTCGGAGCGCTCACTCCCTGCTAGCTTGTCGTATGCGTTAGCATGTTTTGTCTGCTAGTGTGTCTTTACAGTGAATTCCTTAAACAAGGCAACAATCTCTCAACAAATTAGGCAAACACAATCGCCTCGATTTTCAGTGAAAAAAAATTGTAATTCCCATCTCTCCTGGAAGCAGCGGCCCTCACTGTCAACTTTCCTTTTTTTATTTACAGGTGCCATGGTTAGAAATTAGTGAAAAGGGTTCACGGCAAGGTCACAGAGCCAGATAGAGTTAGAGTGGTGCTGCCACCATGAGGTGAAAGGAGAAACTGCATTTGGAACCTTTTATGATTCATGTACTCTGTTCAACAGTCCAAGTGGGCCATAAATAATACATTATAAAACTGAAGCTGTGGGCCGTAGAAAATCTGACCGCGGGCCGTGATTGGCCCCCGGGCCGGACTTTGGACATGCCTGCACTAGAGTAATGTAGAACTTGGAACATTTTGTGCAGTTCTACTTACATTTGTGTATTATCATTAGTCTAAGGACTTTGAAGTGAGTTTGCACACGTTTGGGTTTGTAGTAAGAACTAAACTGATTTGGAGCAAATTGCATTTTTTGTGAAGGACAAACTGACAAAGTGGTCATCTGCAGGGTTATCGGTGTTTACACCAGAACTAAAGGGTTTGTTGTTTCTGAAGAAACTGTGACAATTCTGCTGCGAGTTTTGGAGTCCAACAGAAGTGAAAGTTGCTGCTTCGCTTGTTGCGTTCACTGTAAAACTAAAAACTCTGTTGAATTTTCAAAATATTACGACTTCAATCTCATAAAAGTACGACTTTATTCTCGTTAAATAATGAGTTTTTCAAATCTACGACTTTATTCTTGTTAAATAATCACTTTATTATCGAAATATAACGACTTCATTCTCGTAGTGACAAGCGTTTTTATTTTCTTATGTGGCCCTGATATGCTTAATTCAAGATTTTTTGCTCAATTCGAGATTTTTTTGGTTGATTCAACATTTTTTTTTGCTTAATTCAACTTTTTTTTGGGGGGGGGGGGCTTAATTCAAGATTTTTTTTTAAAATTTATTTAAAATCTGCCAATGGAACAAGTGAAAGTGCAAAATCAAAATCTTACCAAGTGAATTTTTATAATTTCTAGTCAAAATATCTCATCACACTTAAAATAAGACATCATCACCTAAAGAGTAACTTTTCAGTGAGATATAAGCTCTTATTTTTAGACGATAAATCTTGAAAATCTTATTTCAAGAAATCTTACCAAGATATTTTTCACTTGTTCCATAGGCAGATTTTTTTGCTTAATTCAAGATCTTTTTTTTTTTTGCTTAATTCAAGATTTTTTTTTTTGCTTAATTCAAGATTTTTTGGGGTTTTTTTGTGCTTAATTCAAGATTTTTATTTTTTTTTTTTGTGCTTAATTCAAGATTTTTTTTTTTTTTTGCTTGATTCAAGCAAAAAAAAATTCTGCCAATGGAACAAGTGAAAACTATCTTGTAAGATTTCTTGAAATAAGATTTTCCAGATCTATTGTCTAAAAATAAGTTCTTATATCTCACTGAC
Source organism: Sphaeramia orbicularis (assembly GCF_902148855.1). Taxonomy (NCBI): domain Eukaryota; kingdom Metazoa; phylum Chordata; class Actinopteri; order Kurtiformes; family Apogonidae; genus Sphaeramia; species Sphaeramia orbicularis. Next base: position 9,933,243 of record NC_043974.1, on the reverse strand, counting down.
AAGTTACTCTTTAGGTGATCATGTCTTATTTTAAGTGTGATGAGATATTTGGACTAGAAATGAGAAAAATACACTTGATAAGATTTAGATTTTGCAGTGTACAGCCCATAATAATTGCTTTTTACCAGCACATTTCACCAGTACACAGTGCACGTTGTTGCCTTGCCAACCGCCATAAAAACCAACAAGAAGAGGTGTGGATCAGTCCATTGTTTGTAAGTAAAAGGGTTTTCAGGAGCAACAAACAGGCATGAAGGACTCAGGAGTAGGGATGAACTTTAACTATTGGCACCGATAATTATTGGTCCAATATTTTTTTTTTAAATTACGTCATTCAGATAATTCCGATAATTAAAGTTCTTATTGATAAATACAGTGCTGGTAAAAAGCAAATTACGTTATTATTATTATGGGCTCTACACTGCAAAATCAAAATCTTACCAAGTGAATTTTTATCATTTCTAGTCAAAATATCTCATCACACTTAAAATAAGACATCATCACCTAAAGAGTAACTTTTCAGTGAGATATAAGCTCTTATTTTTAGACGATAAATCTTGAAAATCTTATTTCAAGAAATCTTACCAAGATATTTTTCACTTGTTCCATTGGCAGATTTTTTTGCTTAATTCAAGATCTTTTTTTTTTTTTTTGCTTAATTCAAGATTTTTTTTATTTTTTTTTTGCTTAATTCAAGATTTTATTTTATTTTTTGTGCTTAATTCAAGATTTTTTTTTTTTTTTTTGCTTGATTCAAGCAAAAAAAATTCTGCCAATGGAACAAGTGAAAACTATCTTGTAAGATTTCTTGAAATAAGATTTTCCAGATCTATTGTCTAAAAATAAGTTCTTATATCTCACTGACAAGTTACTCTTTAGGTGATCATGTCTTATTTTAAGTGTGATGAGATATTTGGACTAGAAATGAGAAAAATACACTTGATAAGATTTAGATTTTTGCAGTGTACAGCCCATAATAATTGCTTTTTACCAGCACATTTCACCAGTACACAGTGCACGTTGTTGCCTTGCCAACCGCCATAAAAACCAACAAGAAGAGGTGTGGATCAGTCCATTGTTTGTAAGTAAAAGGGTTTTCAGGAGCAACAAACAGGCATGAAGGACTCAGGAGTAGGGATGAACTTTAACTATTGGCACCGATAATTACTGGTCCAATATTTTTTTTTTTAAATGACGTCATTCAGATAATTCCGATAATTAAAGTTCTTACTGATAAATACACTGCAAAAATCCAAATCTTACCAGTGTATTTTTCTCATTTCTAGTCAAAAATATCTCATCACACTTAAAACTAGAAAAGCACTTGGAGAGCGCAGACCTCCACCAAGACAGATAAAAAAAAAATGGATGTTGACCTAAATTACAACAAGCAAAGAAGAAACATGTCGCGGTATGTGTGGACACGCCGGGAAACCTGATCATTTTCTAATTTAGTACGAGACAGAGGGGTAATATATAATAATAATAATGAATATATCTGTAAATCAACACCATATTTACATTCGTCGCCATGTTTATGGAGTGACTTTTCGTGTCATCTCGCGATAATAATAAAACAAATCATCGCATTTGTGATTTAATAGAAAAACCGACATTACGCACTTCTATTTTTTTGACATTTAGTAAATATCGGTAAAGTTTTGCGCAGATGTCCAATGGAAAATTACAAGAAATTTCAGGTGACCCCATTTGAATTCCAGGTGACCCCACCAGGGGTCCCGACCCTAAGGTTCAGAATCAGAATCAGCTTTATTGGCCAAGTATGTGAACACACACAAGGAATCTGGCTTCAGTTTCTACGTTGCTCATGACATACAGTTCTGACATGAACCCAGACAACATGTGGACCTAGACACAATACAGACAAACAGTCCACTAGAGACAGAGACAACAGTGGGTGGAGATTTACAGTGAATTTACAATGTAATATGTACAGAGTGCAGTGAGTGGATGTGTGGATCCAGTCCATTAAAAATATATGTTTATGTATAGATTATTTACAGTGGGTTTGACATTGTAATATGTACAGAAAGTGTAAACTGAAGTATTTATACAGTGAGTGGATATGTACAGGAATACAGTCTGTACAAATATATATTTATGACTGACACCTTGTGGAATTTAAAGTATTTTTCCTACTGTGTTTTACTATTGGGTCAAGTCTGGCGCCTGTTGACTTCGAATCAAAAAATTTGAATTGAGATAATGATTTCAAACTTTTTGTAGTTCAATAGTATAACATCTTAAGTTTCTAAATTCATTAAAATTCTTTGCCAAAAAAGGATTTTCAAGAAAATTACAGAACTTTTTATACAAACTAAATTCAGTCCCTCGGAAAGTTCTCTAAGAATGAATAATAACACAACTTATCACTGCTATAATTTGAAATCTCAATCATATATTTCTGTTTTCAATATAGTTTTATGACCTTTTATACATCCTTTTATCATTATAAAAATCATTTTGTCTGAAAAATTGGTGTGAATTGCTTTTTTAAGCATTTTAATATCAGATGGTGCCGGTTATGTAGGGAATTTCACTTTTCTCAAAAAACATGTTTTTTTTTAAATTACTCATTAATCAAATGAGTTAAACCAATGGAAATTTCTGAAAGAAAGCATTTAACCCTCTGCTTAAGCATGGCTTCATTGGAATTTAAGATTATTTTGTCACTATTCTAAAAAAAAAGATTTATTTTTTTTCCCTACATAACCAAAAATAGGTCTCGACATGAAATAGCTAGCTTGTGAAGGATTTTTTTTCTTTCACTTTCTATAGATTCAACTTTTCAGATAAATAATTATGATATTCTACAGGGTGGGGAAGCAAAATTTACAATATTTTGAGGCAGGGATTGAAAGACAGTGTATGACCAATTAGTTTGTTGAAAGTCATGAGAATTTATTTGCCATAAGAAAATTGACATAATAGAAAATGTTTTTATTCTATGTGTCCTCCTTCTTTCTCAATAACTGCCTCCCCACACACTTCCTGAAACTTGTGCAAGTGTTCCTCAAATATTGGGGTGACAGCTTCTCCCATTCTTCTTTAATAGTATCTTCCAGACTTTCTCGTAATAGTTTTGCTCATAGTCATTCTCTTCTTTCCATTATAAACAGTCTTTATGGACACTCCAACTATTTTTGAAATCTCCTTTGGTGTGACGAGTGCATTCAGCAAATCACACACTCTTTGACGTTTGCTTTCCTGATTACTCATATGGGCAAAAGTTTCGGAAAAGGTATGGATAATAGTGTTAGGTATGATTATGACATCAATATGGTTTCAAAACAACTGACATAGGGCCTGCTGAGAAAAAACAACTAAATGTTCATTGTACATTTTGCTTCCCCACCCTGTATGTATATATATATATATATATATATATATATATATATATATATATATATATATATATTATATATATATATATATATATATATATATATTTATATGGGTCATTTGATAGTTTTAATACATGTAAATATTCTTTATTAAACATTAAAAAGTTAAAAAAAAAAACAAGCAAAATCTTATATAAAGTTAGGGCAAAACCCTGCATTTTAATTATGGAAAATTACTGTATTTTTATGAGATGGTTATTTTCCGTTATTTTACAGTATTTTTTCAGCACCTCTGCTGCTGGAATATTACTGGTTTTTTTTTTTGTTTTTTTTTTTTGTTTGTTTTTTTTTTACAGTGTACCTTCTGAGCCAAGTCATTTAATATGTATTCTGTCAAGATGTGCGACTGCCACCTCCCTCCATCCTTTTAGCCCGGCCTTCCCACCCCGTTGGAAAGGGTAACCGGAGAAAAGAGATGAATACAGTACGATTACTTGCGCAAGTGTTCCTCAAATATTCGGCTGACAACTTCTCCCATTCTTCTTTAATAGTATCTTCCAGACTTTCTCGTAATAGTTTTGCTCATAGTCATTCTCTTCTTTCCATTATAAACAGTCTTTATGGACACTCCAACTATTTTTGAAATCTCCTTTGGTGTGACGAGCGCATTCAGCAAATCACACACTCTTTGACGTTTGCTTTCCTGATTACTCATATAACTAGTGTTCATTGTAAATTTTGCTTCCCCACCCTGTATTGTCTTCATATGGATTTGGTATACATGAATATTACATTCTCTGGAAAATATTTCCTCTTAATTGAGATCAAAGGGTACTTATCCCAGGATATTGATGGGACTCAACTTGAGCAGTCTGTCAGCTGGTATGAATGGAGCCACAGATAAGTTCCTCCAGACTGGAACAGTCTCAGAGCTTCTCTCAGCTTTAGCCACCAGCATCTCTTACTTCAAGATCCACAGCTTCATCAAGAACAAGCAAGCAGCCTTCTTCAAGGAGAAGCAGTCCATCCAGGATCCTAGCCGCTGCACCATCCAGATGGACTTCTGTCAGAATGCTAGCATTCCGTCACAGGATGAGGTCCACAGTGGTCACTGGTGCCATGGCCAGGCAGCCCTCTGCACTGCAGTTATCTGGACCTCAGAGGGGACACAGTCCTATGGCATCAGCTCTGACTACCTAGACCAGGGGTGTCAAACTCATTTTAGTTCAGGGGCCACATACAGCCTAATATGATCGAAAGTGGGCCGGACCAGTAAAATAATATAAATAATAGGATAAGAACTTAGAAATAATGTCAACTCCAAGGTTTTTTTCTCTGTTTTTGAGTGAAAAAAGTCAAATTCTGTAATGAAAATGTTTACAACTATGAACTGTACTTGAACACAACATGAACAAATATGAACAACCTGAAAATTCTTATGAAAAATTAGTGCAATTTTTACAATATTACGCCTTAGTGTATTATTTATACATGTGCTTCACAACTTACAGATCACAGTGGATTTACAAATACACACAACATTTAGAGGCAGAATATTGGTACAGTTCCACAGACTTCTGTGAAGAAATTTCAGGTTATTCATATTTTTTGCAAAAGGCTAGTCTGTAAATGTAAACATTTTTGTGTAATTTTACTTTTTTTTTTTTTTTTTTAACACTACAACAAAGAGAAAAAATTTGTAGTTTTCCTTATTTATAGGTTATTATGATAGTATTTTACAGGTCTGATCCACTTGAGATTGAATTGACCTAAATTGATTTGAACATCCTTGATTGTTAATATCTTCAGTGTAATTTCTGCATTTCACAAATTCTTCCCAGGGGCCAAATTGGACCCTTTGGCAGGCTGGTTTTGGCCCCCGGGCCACATGTTTGACACCTGTGACCTAGACCATGATCACTTTGCTTGGTGTGTTTGTTTGTTTTCATGTTTCTTTTTTTGTTTGTTTGTTAGCAACTTCACAGGAAAACTATTCCAACCATCTTTACCAAATTGTACCCACACATAGGCCTAGGCCCTGGGACCAACCCATTAAATTTTGGGCCAAGTAGGCCAACGTTCAAGGTCACAGCAAGGTCACAAAATCTCCAATTTTCCTATCTCTCATCATTGAGCAATTTTCAAAAATTCATAAAAAATTCAAAACAACTCTGATTAGCCTCCAATTTGATCCACCCGTAGCTTAGAACAATATCTTGTATCTGGCACAAATTGTCCACATCCACTGTGGAATGTGGACTCTGTGGACATTTACATTTAACATTGAAAATCCTATTTACGACACATTTTTCATTATAACTTTGACATTTCAGCTTAAAAAAAATATAAAGAATTGATTCTTGAGAGGTACAATATTTAATAATGACAATGATGCCTGTTTGTTTTGTTTGTGTATGATAGTGTACTGTTAAAATCTGCTGTAATTATTGAAGAAAATGTTCGATCTGTTGAGTCTGTTTGTATGACCTGAATGACAGGAATATAATGTTGTGGATAATTCAGTTACTGTACTATGGATTGTTGTGGTACAATGCTAAATTAGGGCAATAGTACAGGTTAATTGCTGTATAAAGTTAATTAAAAAGGTGTTAAAGGACTGAGGGATAGGATTAAATAAGTTTATACTTCTTCCTACTCCTTTTTGACCATGCAAAACTCTGACTTGTATGTGCTTGAAGATGGATTCTGTCCATTTAAATGTTATTTTGTTTATGTCTTAATTTGCTTTGTTTTATTTTCTTTGCATGTTCGAAATAAAAATAAAAAATAAAAATAAATAAATAAATAAAACATACACATGACTGGTACCAAGCTTCAACTTTTTCTGCTGTATGGAACAACCTTGAAACTGTTTAATTTAAAAAGAAATAGTCGATCCACACATGCACACCGTTCAGGGTGCTTGGCGGAGGTTTGCGTTCTCTGAACACTTGTTACTATTGTGTTTTTACTGCTGTTGTTTTTAAGTTTATAATACTGCTGGAACCTGTACATTTCCCTATGGGATGAATAAAGTATCTATCTATCTATCTATCTATCTATCTATCTATCTATCTATCTATCTATCTATCTATCTATCTATCTATCTATCTATCTATCTATCTATCTATCTATCTATCTATCTATCTATCTATCTATCGTTCTATCGTTCTATCGTTCTATCGTTCTATTGTTCTATCTATCTATCTATCTATCTATATAAATATTATAGTGCAAATAGAGTTTTTTTTTTACATAGTGCAAATTAGACAGTTTTATAAAGAGTGTAAAATTTACATGGTTGAAAAACACAGCATTAGTGGATCAACAAGGATTAAACAGTTTATATCAGTGGATGATTTTTGGTAGATGGTGGATGTTTGGGTATTTATGGGTAAACCCTTTCATGCATAGTGGTCACTACAGTAGACAGCTATTCTGCAGTTGTTCTCTGTATATTCATGGATTTTGTTGTTTTAGTTCCATATCAGCCAACACAATGGACGCTCATGCATTATCCCATACACTGCAATTCATACCATTACTGTAACTTTGCTGTTCTTGATAAACTTGATCTGCAGTAACATGTTTGAGTGTAAATTAATTGCTTGCTATTGTTATTAGACTGTAATTAACAGGGTTTTTTTTAAACAAAAAGGGCTTTTTTGCATATTATCTCGATGAAGTGAGTAATGGCTAGTATTAGTGTATGTTAAAATGTGAGAAAATGTCAGATTAGCTGCATTAAAAATGGTTTTATTTCATAGTTTTCACACAGTAGATCAGTAAATACCTGCTCTGCCTCCCAGTATTTTAGTTGAATGTGCAATAACCTGCTATACGTCACAGTACTTTTGATCCAAAGGTGCAATAACTTGTTTACCTCTCAGGACTCTTATTATCATTACTGTTACTCCTTTTTATATGATACTCTATTTTTACAAATGTGCATCTGAGCTGTATGTGCAATAAGTGTTTTCTTGTAGATTTTAGCTATGTTTTATGTTTTGTATCTGTCTGTTTTTTTGTCATATCTTTACTTTTTGTTCAAGCTCCCGTCTCTGATTCAGGGAAACACACAAGAATTCCAATGTGCCTATACTGCTTTGTATCTGTGCAAATGGCAAATCAAGTTTATTCATTTGTTCACTCATTGAAATACATTTCATTGCTTCAAAAATTAAAAGCATGGTGTCCAGCTGAGTGGATATTTTTGCAAAATAGGTTCAATCACATTGTTTTTTTAACGCCTAGAGCACAGGTGTCAAACATGCGGCCCGGGGGCCAAATCCGGCCCGCCAAAGGGTCCAGTCCGGCCCTTGGGATGAATTTGTGAAATGCAAAAAATTACACTAAGATATTAACAATCCTTGTAGTTCAGGTTCCACATTCAGAACAATTTAAGCGTCTTTGAGTACTTAGAAAAGAGCTACATAAAACTGATGTATTATTATTATTATTATTATTATTATTATTATTATTATTATTATTATTATTATTATTATTATTAATTCAATCTCAAGTCGGCAGGATTCAGTAAAATACTATCATATTAACATATAAATAATGACAACTCCAAATGTTTCTCTTTTTCAATGTAAATATTTTCATGTATTTACACTAAAACAAAGTATAATTTCACAAAAACCTGAGCAAATATGAACAACCTGAAATGTCTTAAGAGAAGTAAGTACAATTTTAAGCAGATTCTGTCTGTTACTACATGTTTTGTGTGTTTGTAGATCCACTGTGATCTGTAAGTTATAATGAACATGTGCAAATGATAACGTGAGGCAGAATATTGTTAAAATTACACTTATTTTTTCAGTTTGTTCATGTTATTCACATGTTTTGAAAAGATAGTTTGTAGATGTAAACCTTTTCATAATGTAAATTTACTTTTTTCTCTCTAAAACATAGAGAAAAGGTTGGAGTTGACATTATTTCTACATTATTACGTTATTTTTTTTACTGGTTTGGCCCACTTCAGATCCAATTTAGCTGAATGTGGCCCCTGAACTAAAATCAGTTTGACCCCTATGACCTACAATAAGCATTAAAAATGTTTTTATTTTATAGATTTCACACAATATATCAGTAAATACATGTTTTGTTTGCTTCAAATATTAAACACATGGTGTCCAGCTGAGCGGACATTTTTGTGGGTCCATGAAAAATAGGTTCAGAAGAAAGTTTTCTTTAGGCATGTTTTTTTCATGCCTAAAGAGAAATAAAAACACTCACGAAAAATATCTTGATTAAGGGTCTCATTATTCATGCATGACAGGGTTAAAGATGTAAAAATAAATAAATAAATAAATAAATAGTCTAAACCACAGGTGTCAAACATGCAGCCCGGGGGCCAAATCTGGCCTGCCAAAGGTTCCATTCCGGCCCTGCAGGATGAAAGAGCAAAAATGAACCTGAACAGCCAAAGTTGTCCAAATCCTTTTGGTTCAGGTTCCACATACAGACCAATCTGATCTCCAGTAAAAATAACAACACAATAACCCATAAATAATGACACCGACAAATTTTCTTTATGAGAAATGATGTGGAAAAAATTTAAGTGAAAAAAATAACATTACACTTCGAAAATATATTAACATTTACAAAACTATTCTTTCACAATAAAACACAAATAAATACATAAATAAACAAAGATGAACAACCTGAAATGTGCAATTTTAACAATATTCTGCCTGTCACTAAATGTTTTGTGCATTTATGGATCCACTGTGATCTGGAGTTGTGTTATTAACCCTTTCATGCATGAATTATGACAACCTTAGTCAATATGTTTTTCTTGAGTGTTTTTGTTCCTCTTTAAGCATAAAAAAAATGCAGTTGATTTTTCTTTTCTTTTTTTCTTTTTTTTTTTTTTAATCAACCTATTTTTCGCGGAGTTACAAAAATGTCCACAGAACTGGACACCATGTGTTTAAGTTTTGAAGCAAAGAAACATTTATTTAAAATCATCTTCAGAAATATGAAATAAAAACATTTTTAATGCCGCTAATTGCTAAATTGCTACTGTTTTTTCACATTTTATATACTCTAATATTAGTTATTACCCATTTCATGGAGAGAAAATCCTCCTGAGACCCAGGAAATTGACAATTGTAGCATTTTTACATTAAAACATTGTCTTGACTGGAAACTGCATAGTGCAACAGTTTTTTCAGATACATTTTAAAATTATTTTTATTTATTGATTGATTTTTAATGGAATGTCCTTTGCAATGCACAGCATTTTAAAAGTAAAACTGTCCAACTTTTGTCCCCTATAGAGGACACAATGCATTGCTGGGTCTCAGGAGGATATGCAAAAAAAAAAAAATAAATAAATAAATATTTTTTTTGTTAATTACAGTGTAATAACATTTTTATTTTATTTTTTTTAACAAAAAGGGCTTTTTTGCTTATTATCTCCATGAAGTGAGTAATGGCTAGTATTAATGTATGTTAAAATGTGAGAAAACATCAGATTAGCTACATTAAAAATGTTTTATTTCATAGTTTTCACACAGTAGATCAGTGAGTATGTCTCATTGCTTCAAAAATGAAATGCATGGTGTCCAGCTGAGTGGATATTTTTGCAAAATAGGTTCATAAAAAAAATAAAAAAAATCAACCACACTGTTTTTTTTTATGCTTAGAGGAATAAAAACACTCATGAAAAAAATCTTGATTAAGCCTCTCATACTTCATGGATGAAAGGGTTTTAAAGATGTAAACAAAAAAAAAAAAAAAAAGAAGAAATAGTGTAAACAAATGGATAAACATGGTGGTAAAAAATAAATCTACAGTAATACAGATATAAACGGTGTTACTGTGACTGGAGCTAGTGTTTGACTGGTGTCTCTCTTGCTTACAATTTGATGTAAGCAGCAGTTTATATTTATTAAATGACACATATAATTTACAGTTAGATCATAAAAAATGCAGGATACTAATTTAGATTACTGACTTTGCAAAGAAATGCATACTTTTATTCTGGAAGAATGACTCCCCTCCATCTTTTACGATTTTCCATGATCAATTGTCTTCTTT
>NC_043974.1:9839488-9920225 GCF_902148855.1 Sphaeramia orbicularis | reverse complement strand
TCCTCCTCATCATCATCATCATCCTATCCCTCATCCTCGTTATCATCATCATCATACTCACCCTCATCCTCATTCTCATCATCATCACCATACTCACCCTCATCCTCATTATCATCATCATCATACTCACCCTCATTATCATCACCATCATCATCCTCACCATCATCCTCACTATCATCATCATCATCCTCACCCTCATCATCATTATCGTCATCCTCATCACATCCTCATCATCACACTCACCCTCATCCTCATTATCATCACCATAATCATCATCATCCTCACCCTCATCATCATTATCGTCATCCTCATCATATCCTCATCATCACACTCACCCTCATCCTCATTATCATCACCATCATCATCATCATCATCCTCACCCTCATCCTCATCATCCTTATCATCATCATCATCATCCTCATTGTATTCATCATCGTCATCATCACCATCATCCTCATCATCATCTGCACCATCCTCCTCCTCATCATCATCATCCACATCACATTAAGATGAGTTCCTTAGGGCTTTGTGAATAGGTGTAAAATCATTTGGAGTGTAATTAAAAGTGTTAAACTGTGAGTGTTTGTATTCCTGGCACTTGAGGATCATAAATGAATGTAGATTTTATTCATGTGGAGGATCTGATGGTAAATTCCTAAACCATTCTTCTTCCACTACCTAATGTCACCAACTTTTTTGGGGGGGTGGGGTGGGGTGGGGGGTTACACCTGCAATTTGTCCAGCCCCATTCCCACCCACCCACCCACTCTTCTGATGCTAAACCAGCCCCACTGATACCAGATGGAGGTGAGCTCTTTTATGGCATTATTATTCTACAAACTCTTTGTTATGTAATGTATTATTATTATACTTCACATAATGATTCACAGATAAAACAAAAAAAACCTAAATCACTCATTGGATGCAGGACAGTTTACTCATGATGCTATTTTGAGTTTTATGAGGGATGTATTATCAAGTGTATAAACACTAGTGGCAATACAGACGATGAAGAAGAAGTAAAAAGGCAGACAAAAGGAAATTAAAAACAAATCCAAAAATGAAAATACTTTTATTTGTATTTGTATAAAAAAAATCTAATGCAGTTATCATTAAGAAAATAGTCCATCATCATCACCATCATCATCATCATCATCCATCATCATCATCGTTATCGTTATCCTCATCACATTCTCTTCAATCATTATATTCATCATCCTCATCATCATCACCATCATCATCATCCTCCTCCTCATCATCATCTCATCCTCATCATCATCACTATCATCATCATCCACATCAGAATCCTCACCATCCTCATCCTCCTCATCACCATCATCATCATCTCGTCAAACATCCTCACCCTCCTCCTCCTCATCCTTACCCCTCATCCTCATCATCATCATCATCCTCACCTTCATCATCATTATCGTCATCCTCATCACATCCTCATCATCATCCTCCTCATTACCATCATCATCATCCTAATCATCATCCTCATCCTCATCATCTTCACTATCATCATCATCATCCTCATCATCATCTTCACCATCATTGTCATCATCCTCATCATTCTCATCCTTGTCATATCATCCTCATCATCACCATCATCATCCTCCTCCTCCTCATCCTCACTCACCATCATCATCCTCGTCAACATCCTCATCATCCTCATCATCACCATCACCATCCTCACCCTCCTCATCATTATTGTCTTTCTCATGCTCATCATATTCATCATCATCATCACCCTCATCTTCATCTTCACTATCATCATCATCATCCTCCTCCTCATCATCATCACCATCATCATCCTCGTCATCATCCTCAGTCTGCTCATCATCACAATCATCATCATCTTCACCCTCATCATCATTATCGTCATCCTCATCACATCCTCATGATCATCCTCCTCCTCATCATCATATTCATCATTGTCATCATCATCATCATCATCTTCATCACCATCATCCTCCTCATCATCATCCTTACCCTCATCATTATGTCATCCTCATCACCATCATCATCATCCTCGTCAACATCCTCCTCCTCATCATCCTCACCCTCATTACCATCATCATCATCATCATCATCCTCACCCTCATCATTGTTGTCATCATCATCCTCATCCTCATCTTCACCATCATCATCATCATCATCATATCATCATCATCACGATCATCCTCATCCTCACCCTCATCATCATTATCGTCATCCTCATCACATCCTCATGATCACCCTCATCATATTCATCATTGTCATCTTCATCATCATCCTCGTCATCATCCTCATCCTCCTCATCACTATCATCATCATCATCATCATCATCATTCTCCTCCTCCTCCTCTTCATCTTCATCCTCCTCCTCCTCCTCCTCCTCCTCCTCTTCCTCTGATCTCTCCTGTCAGTGCGTCTCTTCATTAGCAGCTGGTTGTAAACGCTAACAGGACATATCGCTGTGCTCTTTGAGGTTACCACCTGTTCACTCAGTCCTGTGTTCTCATGGAAACCAACCCGGTGAAGAGCCTGGCCAATCAAACACACAACGGCCTCTTTGTTTATCTGCCTGTGTGTGTGTGTGTGTGTGTGTGTGTGTGTGTGTGTGTGTGTGTGGTGGTGTTATGTCCATCTCTCTTCACTGTGTTTCCCTCTGCTTCCATTATTGACTTCTGAATTACACCGCAGGTTCACAGAAGTCACCTCATTTTTTTAACCTCATGTTCACCTGTAATATTCACCCAAACCTACTGAAGTTGGACGTGCGGCGTGGCGCTGGCGGCTCGGTGCTGCTCTTCAAAGCAGGTCTGCTGAATTAAGTGAGACTTCAAATGGCAGATGACTCAAATGTTCTTGATCTATGTATTGCACAGAGGTATTTATAGCTTCAATAGATCACAGAGGGGTGGAGGCGCTGGCTTTTGTTTCTTTCTCCATATGCTTCTCTTCTTTTTTTTTTCATCTGCTTCCTTTCTTCTGACATATGAAAAATGTCCTTTTTGTTGTTCCTTACTTCTATACGTATGATTTTTCAAAAGGCGTTTGTCATTGTCACATGTCATTAGCCTCTCAGCATAATTAAAGTCATACACTATGTGGACAAAAGTATTGGGACACATTGAATTCATTTGTTTCCTTTCTAACAGGGGTCTGGGATACAAACTACACTGAAAAAAAATCTGTAATTTAACAGAATTTTATCGTTTATTTTAGAGATTTGTCCTGTATTTTTAAGATACAAGAAATATCAATGAAATTACTAAAAAGACTGTGATTTTACATGTCAAATGTAAAATAACATCAAAGAACTATAACCGGTGAATAACCATAAAACTTTCCATTTTTTGTAAAAGAATTTTTTTGTTTTTTCACAGAAAAATACAGTTAAATACATTTACAAATGTGGTCGTAATTTCACAAATATTTCTTTTCTATTTATGAGATGAAACTTTTAATTTAAAGTTTAATACTGCAAGAAATAATAATGATGATAATAATAATAATATAATAATAATAATAATAATAATAATAATAATAAAACAAGATAAAATTACTGACAATTAACCGTAAAGAAGTATTTGTTCTGTAAGTTTAACAAGACTTGTTTGTTAACTGACAAATACTTGTGTAATTACGAGAGTTTTCACACAAAATGTTGAATAAATGTATTTTTGTGAATGTATAACATATATAAGCACTGATAAACTGTCCAAATACAGTTTTTATCAGTGGATTGTACAACTTAGTCTCACTGAAAATTATTTATGTATATGTATATATAAATATATATATATATATATATATATATATATATATGTGTGTGTGTGTGTGTGTGTGTATATATATATATATATATACATATATATATGTATATATATATATATATATATATATATATATATATATGTAATTTCATTGTTTTAATATGTGTAAATATTATTTATTAAACATTAAAAAGTAAGGAAAAAACCTGCAAAATCTCATGTAAAGTTACTGCAAAAAACTGTAACTTAATTCTGGAAAATTACCGTATTTTATGAGATGGTTATTTTCCATTATTTAACAGTATTTTTTTGGCACCCCCTGCTGTCAGAATAATACTGTTTTTTTACGTTTTTTTTTTTTTTTTGTTTTTTTTACAGTGTATAAATGACAAATATAGTCATAATATAGTTTAATATTGCAATAAATATCATTGCATTGGTTAGTTGGTTTAAATTGTTATCTTTGCTTCCAAAATGCCTCAACATTGACTTTTTTTTGTTTTCCATTGGACATCTGAGCAAAACTTTACTGATATTTACTAAATGTCGAAAAAAACTGAAGTGCGTAATGTCATTTTTTCTATTAAATCACATATGTGATGATTTTGTTTGTTTATTATCGCGAGATGACACGAGAAGTCATTCCATAAACATGGCGATGAACGTAATATGGTGTTGATTTACAGATATATTCATTATTATTATTATTATATTATTATATATATTATCCCTCTATATCGTACTAAATTAAAAAATGATTGGGTTTCCTGGTGTGTCCACACATACCACGACATGTTTCTTTTCTTCTTCACTTGTTGTAGCGTCCATCAACATCCGTTTATTTAATTCACCAGACTCTAGTTGCGAAAAAAGCTCTTTCCATTGTAGTTTTGTGTGATATACCATTTGCACTACGCCCGAAAAACCTCCTTTTTTTTTTCTCGCAACTTTATTAATCAAACTCTGGCCATACATTCTAAAG
Source organism: Sphaeramia orbicularis (assembly GCF_902148855.1). NCBI lineage: Eukaryota > Metazoa > Chordata > Actinopteri > Kurtiformes > Apogonidae > Sphaeramia > Sphaeramia orbicularis. The sequence continues at coordinate 9,915,482 of NC_043974.1, read as the reverse complement.
AATTCCATAGAGAAACACTTTCTTTTTCCAGACTGAGCATCCACATCAAACTTATGCGGAACAGTTTTTGTAAAGAACCTTATTATATAAAAATAATAATAAAATAAATAAATAAATTAAAAAAAAATTAAATGAAAATAAAATAAATAATAAAAATTAAGTCAGGGTCTAATCAGGTATCAATATATTCAAATTTTCACAACCAATCAAGGCTTGTTTGGTTTTTACATATTTCAGCGTTGTTGTTTTTTTGTTTGGTTTTGTTTTTTTTGTATTTGTATTGTTTGTCTTTGTCTGAGTTTTGTGCATGCACATTTTTTTCTGCACTTTATTTTGCCTCAACTGGTGACTTTTCCCCATTGTGGGATCAATAAAGTTTCCTCTTTTTTAATGTTTTTTTTTTTTTTTTTTCTTAGCTTTATTAATCAAACTCTGGCCATGCATTCCATAGAGCAACACACTTTTTTTTTTTTTTTTACCCCAGACTGAGCATCAACATCAAACTTATATGAACAGTATTTGTAAAGAACAATATACAGTGTATATCTATTTAAAAAATAAAATAAAATAAAATAAAAAAACATAATAATAATAGTAATAATAATAATAATAATAATAATAATAATAATAATAAATATATATATATATATATATATATATATATATATATATAATATATATATATATATATATATAATATATATATATATATATATATGAAAATAAAGAAATAACAAAAATGAAGTCAGAGTCTAATCAGGTATCAGTAGATTCAAATTTCACAAACAATCAAGGCTTGTTTGGTTTTACATATTTCAGTGTTTTGTTTTGTTTTTTGTTTTTTTTTATTTGTTATTTGTATTGTTGTCTTTGTCTGATGTTTGTGCATGCGCATTTTTTCTTGCACTTTATTTTTGCCTCAGCTAGTGACCTTTTCCCCATTGTGGGATCAATAAAGTTTCGTCTTTTTTTTTACTGTTTTTTTTTTTTTTTTTTTTTTTCAGCTTTATTAATCAAACTCTGGCCATACATTCTTAAGAATTCCATAGAGAAACTTTTTTTTTTTTTTCCCAGACTGAGCATCAATGTCAAACTTATACTGAACAGCATTTGTAAAGAACATTAGGCTACATACATACATACATACATACATACATACATACATACATTAAATAAATAATAAATAAATAAATAAATAAATAAATAAATAAATGAGTGAATGAAAAATGAAAATCAAATAAATAACAAAAATTAAGTCAGAGGTTTAATCAGGTATCAATACATTCAGATTTTCACAACCATTCAAGGCTTGTTTCATTTTTACATATATCAGTGTTTTGTTTTTTTCAAGTTTATTTCATTTATGTAAATTGAGAACAGTGGGTGGTTCTTCATAAATCTGCATCTGTGGATAAAATGCTGAATATTAAATAATTAAAGTGTACATCATTTTTTACTGTGGTATTTTCCTGCCTTACTCACCGTCTTCATCCCTCTCTTTCTATTCTGCCGTTCCTCCTCCCTCATTAGTATTAATAGACATTACTGTGTCTCCTAGACCAGACCAGACTCCATAATCGCTGCTCTTCCACAGCCTTCACTGCCTCTTATCACTGCTGCAAAAACTGGTCACTGTCTTCATGTTAACTCCATTTCTCTTTTTTTTTCTCTCCCTTCACATGAAAACCGTGACTGTTCACACACACCCTTCTATTTATCACAGGGTTAATCTCCAACCACAGCTTTCTAATGATGAGATAAATCACTAGGTGGCAGCATAGGAACACACGGTGCATACATAGAGACTATAGAAATGAAGTGAGCAGACTGTAAGGTGTGTGTGTGTGTGTGTGTGTATGTGGGGGGGGGGGGGGGGTGACAGGCTCCATCACAGATTAGCTAAGATGTGAAAATGACACTGCTCCATTCATCTTTCTGTGCGTCTGTTCGATCCCTCTGAACACTGATTAGCCAATCAATAAACCCAGGGTCAATCCCACGGCAATATGAAATAGTGGTTCACTGACCCGTTAAGAACCTTTTAGAACCTTTAAAAGCACATCATCACTCCTACAAGACCCTCAAAGGTTAATGAGGTCATTTTCCAAACAACTGCGAGCTGTAAACACTGTAAGCCCAGACGTTGTATTTACTTAAATACTTTAATTACAATGTACTTAAATCAGGGGTGTCAAACATGCAGCCCGGGGGCCAAATGCCAAGGTTCCAATCCGGCCCCTGGGATGAATTTGCAAAGTGTTAAATTCCACAGTTAAGGCTGTGGAACTCATTTTCAGGTTCCACATACAGACCAATATGATCTACAGTAAAATAATAACAGCAGAATAACCTACAAAAAATAATGACTCCAGATTTTCTTCTCGATTTGATGTGAAAAAAATAATACAGGGGTGACACAAAAAAACAGGAACTTTTAACAATCCAATAAAACCAAGAGTGATGGAAGAACAAATATTTTATTCATAGTAATTGAAACCTTAAAACATTGCCATTAAGAAACAACTAGAAAAGCACTCGGAGAGCGCAGACCTCCGCCCAGCGCAAAAATTCCCCACATAATCGGTGATACAAATCCTACATTTATTTTTTAAAATAAATCCGCCTTCTGGATCAGATCCGGATCAGTCTTTGAAATGTGATAGAGGACCCCATTGTCAATTCCTGAGTTAAACTTTCATGAGTTTTGGTCAATAATTAAGCGAGATATTGGGAAACAAAATTTTGGCCCATTTACCACAATGTTAACGAAAATTTCAAAGTGATCCAGAATCCAGGATTTCTTCCGGATCACCCCCAAAAGTTAATCATTTCTTCCTTATCCCATTTCCAACAAACCCTGAAAATTTCATCAAAATCTGTCCATAACTTTTTGAGTGTATGTTGCACACCTAACGGACAGACAAACAAACCCTGGCAAAAACATAACCTCCTTGGCGGAGGTAAGGATGGAATTTTCATTTTTTTAAAATTACTTCCTGTAGATGGCGTCCTCCTGTACGAATGCATTCTTGAAATCTGCTGTTGAGATTCCTCATTGACCGCTGCAACATCTCAGCTGGGATACTGTGAATTTCATCCTGAATTCTCTGTTTAACTCATCCAGAGTTCTTGGTCGAGTCGTGTACACTTTACTCTTAAAATAGCCCCATACGAAAAAATCACAAACGGACAAATCTGGCGATCTAGGGGGCCAGGGAACGTTACCGAATCTTGAGATCGCATGGTTACCGAACAATTCCCGCACAGCCGCCAATGGTTACTAAAATGGGGGTCACGGTCACTGTCTCGCAGTGCTGCCACTTGCTCATGTCTGCCAAAACGCACTTCAAAAATTCCCGTTTTTTTGGGTCACCCTGTAATGTTTAAAAAATGAAAATTCCATCATTGTTTCTTAATGGCATATTTTAAGGTTTCAATTACTATGAATAAAATATTTTTCTTCCATCACTCTTGGTTTTTATTGGATTGCTAAAAGTTCCCGTTTTTTTTGTGGTTATGCCTATAAATAATGACAACTTCAACGTGCAAAAAATAACATTAAATTATAAAATATTTACATTTACAATCTATCCTGTAACAATAAATGTGAATAACCTGCGAAGAATAAATGTGAAGAATCTGAAATGTCTAAGAAAATGAAGCACAATTTTAACTCTTTTCTGCCGGTTACTTAGAGTTTAGTGTCTTTGTAGATCCGATCCATAATACACATGTATAAATGAGAAGTTGAGGCAGAATATTGTTAAAATTGCACTTCTTTTTTCTTAAGAAATTTCTTTTTTTTTTTTTAATACAATAAAATGTGATAATCTGAACAAATATGAACAACCTGAAATGTCTTCACTGTAAGATAAGATAAGATAAGATAAGATAAGATAAGATAAGATAAGATAAGATATTCCTTTATTGATCCCACAATGGGGAAATTCACAGTGTTGTCAGCAGCAAACATACACATAACATACACATACACGCAAAACCAAACGTCATATAAACTGAATAAAAAAGTGTTTAAAAGGAGAGTGCAAATACGGTTGATAGGAATGTAGTGCAAAGGGTTATGAATATAAAAAAATATATAAATACGGATTTGAATATATACAGATTTGGACGGTGCGGTTTTAGATATATAAATATGGTGCTTATAGACAAGTTGAATTCACTTAAAAATTTTTGGGTAAAGGCCTTAAAAAATTTAAGTAATAAGTAACTGAAAACTTGAGTGTATTAAACTTAAATGCTTGATTTGAATGGAATTGCTATTTTAAGTACAACACATTAAATGCCAAGTTAATTTACCTTAAAATTGTTGCAGTGTCAATTTCTCTGTAGAATCATTAGACTACATATCATCGTTCATTGTTACTCATTCTAAGTGATTTTAGTGCTGTGACGTTCACGAACAAAGCGAATCTTTGAACGGCTCTTTGAAATGAACGATGAGAACCGAGTCTTTGTAAAGAGCCGTTCATTTTTTTTTTTTTTTTTGTTTTTTTAAGGAGGGAGTGTCCAATTGCCTGTCAATTTGGCGTCACTGGGGAGGCATTGGGCAGGAGGAGAATGTTCGAGCAGGAAAAAAAAGAGTGCTTGTGCATGTCTCATGGCAAGAAGTTAGCAAAAAACAAACAGTTTGAAGCGTGAGGTGAGCATACTCAAGGAGGCGGAGCTAGAAGACTGGAGGAGGCGGAGCTGGAAGACTGGTCAAAACCGGAGAAAAGTTTGAGAGTGACGTGAGTGAGCACCTGTGAGTAATGAGCCAAGAAAAATGTTAATTCATAAGAAAATGTTTTATTTTTCTTCATTTTTAGGCTGCAGACTAGTCCACATAATGTACCGGGATGTTTTTGGTCAATTCCAGCATTTGCCTAATGTCACCTCTCATGTCATGGATTTAGCCACACATTTGAACTAACTATTCTTTTTTACAGTAAGATAATATTCACTCCGTGCCAATTAAACACCTTTAAAATGTAATGTCAATCGTCTCATGTAGGCCTATTTAGTCATTAAAACATTGGTGTTTCAAAATAATGCAACAGACATGAAAGAGTCAGTCTTTTGAACGGCTCTTTTCAGTGAACGGCTCCTGATTGAACGGCTCCCTTCAAAGAGCCAAAAAGTCCCATCACTAACAATGAACTGATGATATTTAGTCTAATGACTCTACAAAGCAATTGACATTGCAACAAATTTTAAGTTAAATTAACTTGGCATTTAGTGTGTTGTACATGTACTAGTAGTGGTAGTGATAGTAATAGTAGGAGTAAGAGTAGTAGTAGTAGTAGTAGTAGTAGTAGTAGTAGTAGTAGTAGTAGTTGTGATAGTAATAGTAGTAGTAGTAGTAGTAGTAGTAGTAGTAGTAGTAGTTGTGATAGTAATAGTAGTAGTAGTAGTAGTAGTAGTAGTAGTAGTAGTAGTAGTAGTAGTAGTTGTGATAGTAATAGTAGTAGTAGTAGTAGTAGTAGTAGTGGTAGTAGTCAGTCCTTCAGTCCCATTGGACCTTCAGTCCTTCAGTCCTATTGGACCTTCAGTCCTTCAGTCCCATTGGACCTTCAGTCCTTCAGTCCTATTGGACCTTCAGTCCTATTGGACCTTCAGTCCTTCAGTCCTATTGGACCTTCAGTCCTATTGGTCCTTCAGTCCTATTGGACCTTCAGGCCTTCGGTCCTATTGGACTATCAGTCTTTCAGTCCTATTGGACCTTCAGTCCTATTGGTCCTTCAGTCCTATTGGACCTTCAGTCCTATTGGACCTTCAGGTCTTCGGTCCTATTGGACCTTCAGTCCTTCAGTCCTATTGGACCTTCAGTCCTATTGGTCCTTCAGTCCTTCAGTCCTATTGGACCTTCAGTCCTATTGGACCTTCAGGCCTTCGGTCCTATTGGACCTTCAGTCCTTCAGTCCTATTGGACCTTCAGTCCCATTGGTCCTTCAGTCCTATTGGACCTTCAGGCCTTCGGTCCTATTGGACTATCAGTCCTTCAGTCCTATTGGACCCTTCAGTCCTGTTGGTCCTTCACATACAGTGTTTTTCTAACAGCTTAAGACACTGATTCTCTCAAAAGAACACAAATGATCAAAATGGTCCCCAGACCGACAGTCTGGATCTGATGGTCTGTATCATCCACTAACTGCATCATTTTATTTGACCCTGCCTTCTTCCACATCTTTTTGACCTCCGTCTGTAAACATCTGAGGGTTAAATATTAGAGTCCAGACAGAGAAAAACATGATAACATACACCCACAAAAAACATGACAGGTTTTGTGAATATATAATAAATATATAATATATAATAAACATATCACCTACCTGAAAAGCCAGACTGTATATAGAGTGTTTTTGTTGCCACCGTAGGTGAGAGTGGGGTGGGGGGGTTTATTCAGTCGGCTGCAATATATAACTTCCACCAGCAGATATCACTAAAACTATGGCAGTGTGTTTATGGAAAACACAGCTTATATAATGAACAGTATTAAAAGAAAACACAGGGCTGTTTGTCCAGGAATAGCTTCAGTCTGTCTTTAGTGACTCATCTTCAGTATTGGTATGGAGGCTTATTTTGAGGTGTGATGTAATGCATCCTTGTGCTGTTTTAGGTTTTGTGTGTGTGTGTGTGTGTGTGTGTGTGTGTGTGTGTGTGTGTGTGTGTGTGTGTGTGTGTGTGTGTGTGTGTGTGTAGGAGACTTGTTTGTTGAGAACATGAATGACAGCAGGATTAGGACTCGTGGGCATTTCCCATGGGAGATGTGTGTCACCGAATTAGTGTGGATTCTAGGCCGACATCCCCACCGATGTTTACGATAACGACGAGGATGATGAAAGCGGAGGACAGGCAGAGGCTTATTTGGACGTCACAGCGTTATGAAGTTACTGCTGGAAAGCTATCAGAGGGATTAAAGAAACGAGAAGAGATTCACGTAAGCCGGAATAATAGGAATAATTACAAAAGCAGCAGCGGCAGTAGAAAACCCTGCATGTGTTGTCTACACATTTATAAAGACATAAGTATAGGTCTGTGAGGAGAAGCGCATGTGAGACGTTAGTACAGGATGTGCACCAGTAGTTCATATTTGCTTGATGATAATGACACCCCAGTAATTTGCCTTCAGTTTGATACGTAACACAGAGCTGTTAATGAGCTCTCTGTTATCTGTTTCTTCTGTTGCTCTGCTCTGATTGCTGCTCCCGCTGTGCACCGCTCACATGGGAAATTTGACAACCTGTAAGCAGCTCCACGGGAGAGCATGGACCAGAGCGAAACAGAAACAAAGAAAACAGAAAAAAAGAAGGCTTTCCTCATTTACACTTCCTTCCTCTCGCTATTTGGATTTACATAATAAGTATTTAGATTTTAGATTTAGATTAGATTAGATTAGATTAGATTAGATTAGATTAGATTAGATTAGATTAGAGTAGATTAGATTAGACTAGATTAGAGTAGAGTAGAGTAGATTATTTTAGATTAGAGTATATTAGAGTAGATTAGATTAGAGTATATTAGATTAGAGTAGAGTAGAGTAGAGCAGAGTAGATTACAGTAGATTATATTATATTATATTATTTAGATTAGATTAGATTAGATTAGAGTAGAGTATATTAGATTAGACTAGATTAGAGTAGAGTAGAGTAGAGTAGATTATTTTAGATTAGAGTATATTAGAGTAGATTAGATTAGAGTATATTAGATAGAGTAGAGTAGAGTAGAGCAGAGTAGATTACAGTAGATAATTATATTATATTATATTATATTTATATTATATATTATTTTAGATTAGATTAGATTAGATTAGATTGGAGTATATTAGAGTAGAGTAGAGTAGAGTAGATCACAGTAGATTAGATTAGAGTATATTAGAGTAGAGTAGAGTAGAGTAGATTAGATCAGAGTATATTAGATTAGACTAGATTAGACTAGAGTAGAGTAGAGTAGAGTAGAGTAGAGTAGATTACAGTAGATTAGATTATTTTAGATTAGAGTATATTAGAGTAGATTAGATTAGATTGGATTAGATTAGATTGGAGTATATTAGAGTAGAGTAGAGTAGAGTAGAGTAGAGTAGAGTAGAGTAGATCACAGTAGATTAGATTAGAGTATATTAGAGTAGAGTAGAGTAGAGTAGATTAGATCAGAGTATATTAGATTAGACTAGATTAGATTAGATTAGAGTAGATTATACTAAATTAGAGTAGAGTAGATTAAATTAGATTAGATTAGATTGGATTAGATTAAATTAGATTAGATTGGATTAGATTAAATTAGATTAGATTCGATTAGAGTAGTTTAGATTAGATTAGAGTAGATACATTACATTAGAACTTTCTTGATCCTTTGGGCAGAGCACTAGGGAAATTGAGGTTCCAAAAGCAACACAACACCAAGCATACACACAAGAAACCCTACAAGAAAAAAAGCAAAACAATAACATAACAATAATAAAAAAACTATAAAAAGAAACAGTTGTGAAAAAACGCAATTGCACTTTGGAAGTATCAGCAGAAACAAGTGGCAAAGTAATAATAATAACAACAACACAACAACACAACAACAACAACAACAACAAACAACAATAATAATAATAATAATAATAATAATAAATAAGTAGCTTGTCATGTTCTAATATTATAATAAATCATATTTTAGTATGCACTATATATATATAGACTAATATAGATATAACAAAGTGATAAAGTGTCGATAGTAATAGTTGTCATAACAATGATATATGTGCAATATAAGTATGACAGTAATAATAATAATAATAATAATAATAATAAGAAGAAGAAGAAGAAGAAGAAGAAGAAGAAGCAGCTGGGAAGAAGGAATACAATAAGCACTTATTTTCCTGTAAGAACTTGCAACGTAAACAATCGAGTAACGCAGAAAATCCTCTTGTACTTGTATTTCATCTCTTCACATCCACCAGATCAACAGATCAGCTCACTTTAGGCTCAGGCTACGTTCACACTACAGGCAAATGTGGCCTAAATCTGATTTTTTTTGCCCAAACGTGACCTGCATCAGATCTGTTACAGACAGGTTGAACTGCACAAATCTGATTTTTTTCAAATCCGACCCAGGTCACTTTCACATGTGGTCCTAAAACCGATACATATGTGATATTTTGCATTGTAATTTCAGTCTGAACAGCCAGGGTCACATTTATCCGATCTTTACGTCACTGAAATGCGACAAAACGTCACAATTCTGCGTCCAGGAGGAGGAGGAGTGGCGGAAAAATTTATTTCCTTTCGTAAACACAGTTTGAGTCTGCGTAGTCATATGACGTTAGGACCTCTTTTGCGCACTTCAGGGTTGCCTTCAATTCACACTCAAAACTGACAGAAGTCGCATTTAATTTGTAATATGAATGAGCACAAAAAAATTGGGATTACAACCAAAAAAAATCCAAATTCTGCATTAAGACCTGCTCACGGAACGTAGCCTATGAGTTAGAGCAGAGGAGGTGTGTATCCAAAATGCATGGATCGGACTTTGTTGGAAACAGACTAGCTTTGAGTTTCTGCGATTAAAATGAGGATAAAACCATTAAATATAACAATGGATTAGATTTCTATAGCGCTTTTCAAGGCACACAAAACATTTTACATTACTGATCCATTATTAGCCAATTCACGCTAACCAGCCCCTCCAACCACTACATACATTCACATACATTCATACACCAGTGTGAGTGACACTGGAGGCAAGGTGGGTGAAGTGTCTTGCCCAAGGACACAACGGCACATGACTGGGACAGAGCGGGATTCAAACCGCCAACCCTTCAGTTACTGGATGACCTGCTCTACACTGTAAAAAAAAAAATCTGTAATTTAACAGAATTTTCACTGATTATTTTACAGATTTTTCCTGTATCTTAAAAATACAGGAAAATATCAATGAAATGACAAAAATAAACTGTGATTTTACATGTCAAATGTAAAATAACACGATAAAAACTGTAACGGTGAATAACCGTAAAATTTCCATTTTTGAAAAGAATTTTTTTCTCTTTTTTCACAGAAAAATACAGTTAAAATACATTTGCAAATCTATCATAATTTCACAAATATTTATTTTCTATTTATGAGATTAAACTGTTAATTTAAAGTTTAACACTGTAAAAAAAAAAAAAAAAATAGATAAGTAAATAAGATAAAATTACTGACAATTAATCGTAAAAGAAGTATTTGTTCTGTGAGTTTTAACAAGACTTGTTTGTTAATTGATAAATATCTTGTGTAATTACGGGAGGTTCACAACAAAATGTTGAATAAATGTATTTTTGTGAATGTATAACATATATAAGCACTGATAAACTGTCCAAATACAGTTTTATCAGTGGATTGTACAACTTAGTCTCAGTGAAAATTATTTATATATATATTTACTAGGGCTGGGCAAATTAACGCCTTATTACCACGTTAACGCATTCATTAAATAACACCGACAATTTTTTTAAATCTCACGTTAATGCCGTTTTATTCTAACTCATATTCTTCTGCCCCTGCTTGTGTGCATGTAGCGAGTAGCTCGGCATAGACAACAGGTTTCCCAAGAAAAGCCGGACTTCTGTCCAAATCTTTTATTTGAGACTCACTGTAAAACTGTAACATACAAACAAAATATGTCTCACTTCTGTTCACTGCCTTAGTACATTTAAATGTCATTATACATTTAAATGAATGGGGAAAAGATCACTAGCTCGATGCTAACTTGAATGGGAAAATCCATTGACATGCTAACGATTAGCATTTACAGATTAACTTAAGATTTACAACGTCTTTTTATCCAGCAACAAAAGTTCACATCAGAGATATTTTATACTATTCATTCTTACAACAACTGAACATAAAATACTCACAGGCAAATGTTTTTGGGGCCATACAAACAGAGTGAAAGAAACGTGTCTGTTAGTTCCTTCATATGTCCGAACTGTCTTCGGGAACACCGCAAAGTACAAAACATACGTTAGTGCAACTTATTCTGACCACTAGAGGGCCCCCTTTGCTCGCTTTGAACAACTGAACATCACATATTATTGGGCTTATTAGTGTTAGTACTGATTAGTGGGCTTAAGACTCCTGTCAATCACTCACAACGGGAAATAAACTGGTGTGGACATAAACATGGAGAAAAGTACCGGTCTTTTCCATGGACATTTTCATTTTAAATGTCTTCAGATGGTGGGGGTGAGAAGGACACAGTTGTTTGGAAGCACTGACATGTGGAATTATTTTTATCACCGGAGTACTTCCAGTCTGAATATCACTTAAAGGCAATACACGCTGTTAATGCCAGCAACCCCCCTCCCATATAACTATGTGATTATTCGTGATTAAATGCAGAAATCCACACGATTAATTGTGATTAAAAATTTTAATCACTACCCAGCACTAATATTTAGAGGTGATTTGATTGTTTTAGTACATGTAAATATTCTTTATTAAATATTAAAAAGTCAAAAAAATATGCAAAATCTAGTGTAAAGTTAGGGCAAAGAACTATATTTTAATTGCGGAAAATTACTGTATTTTTATGAGATGGTTATTTTCCGTTATTTATCAGTATTTTTTTGGCACCCCTGCTGCCGGAATATTACTGTTTTGTTTTTGTTTTTTTGTTTTGTTTTTTATTTATTTTTTACAGTGTACCTTCTGAGCCAAGTCATTTAATATGTATTCTGTCAAGATGTGCGACTGCCACCTCCCTCCCATCCTTTTAGCCGGCCTTCCCCACCCCGTTGTCAAGGGTAACCGGAGAAAAGAGATGAATACAGTACGATTATCAGTAACTTGATTGACAGGGAAATCCAGCAGGTGTATATATGTGTGTGTGATTCTGTCTGCTTTTTTCCACGCGCTGGACTGATAATCGGGGGAAAAAAAAACAAAACAAAACACTAACACAGGTGGAGGAGGGAGGCTGAGAAGGGCGTACACAAATGCAGACGCACACTCATGGTGTAAATGAAGTGACTGTTGGCAGGCTCGCAGCTAATTCAGCATGAATATTAATCAACTGTAAACAAATTACTATTGCCTGAGTGGTGCAATGTGTGTGTGTGTGTGTGTGTGTATATCTATGTGTGTATGTGTGTGTGACAGAGTGTGTGTGTGTGGTGTGTGTGTAAAGGCTGTGTTAGTGCATCTGTATGTGTGTGGAAGTCGGTCTCTGTCCTTGGATGTGTTGCTCTTCTCACTCTCTCACTTGTAAATGTAGTCGTCTCTCTCACTTTCTAATGACGTTCTGTCCCCGCTGGTATTTACATGGGAAAATAATATCCAAGTGAAGTCTAATAATCATTGCGCAAGTCAAGGTATTAGAGATTGGGAAGAGGAGTAGGTGCAAAACAAGTTTAAAGGCATGTCTGGACAGAATATTTTAGGGAGATAGATGTGTTTATTACCAACAAGAGGAATGTGGTGTCACTAGATTCAAAGCAGCTGTGAGGTTCCCCCTGCATTTTTCTGCACTTACATGCAAACTGTTACAAGTTACCAGCTTTATGCTATTTTTACTTGTTTATTGGCTCCCCGTAGTCTACACCTGAGCCAAATTCACAAACTCTAAAGACGCAGTAAAAGTGTACAGAGCAAAGCCAAACACTTGTAGGTGTGTGATTTAGTGTGTAACATCTGCACATGTTGCTTTGGTTATGAGAAATATATGTCAAAGTCTGTTTTTGCTTGTTAATATTTGTTGATTTATTTCTAAGCTAGTAGTAGCACACTGCTGCATTGTTGAGCAGCAACAGACAAGCATGAAGGACTCAGGAGTAGGGATGCACATTAACTATCGGCACCAATAATTACCAATCGGTCAATCAAATGTATTTATATAGTGCCAAATCATAACAAAAGTTATCTCATGACACTTCACATATCGAGTTGGTTGAAACCAGAATCTAAGCCAATTTACAGAAACCCAAAAGAATCCTCCAGGACCAAAGACTTGTGACTAATTATTGGTCCGATATTGAAAAAAATGATGTCATTCAGATAATTCCGATAATTAAAGTTCTCACTGATCTATGGCAGTGTATTAGGACCACATAAAAAAATAAAAATGCTTGTCACTATGAGAATAAAGTCGTTATATTTCCAGAATAAAGTCATTATATAATGAGAATAAAGACGTAGTTTTAAAAAAAAACATTTTTTAACGAGAATAAAGTTATTATATAACGAGAATAAAGTTGTAGTTTTAAAAAAAAAATCATTATTTAACGAGAATAATGTCATTATATAATGAGAATAAACACGCAGTTTTAAAAACTCATTATTAAACAAGAATAAAGTTGTTATATTTTGAGAATAAAGTCATAATTTAATGAGAATAAAGCCATGGTTAAAAAAAAATCATTATGTAAGGAGAATGAAGTCATTATATTTCTAGAATAAAGTCATGTAAGGAAAATAAAGTCGTAGTTTAAAAAAAAATACTCATTATTTAACAAGAATAAAGCTGTAATATTCGAGAATAAAGTCATAATATAATGAGAATAAAGTCATAATATAATGAGAATAAAGTCATAATATAATGAGAATAAGTCATAATATAATGAGAATAAAGTCATAATATATGGTAATAAATTCATAATATAATGGTAATAAAGTCAGAATATAATGAGAATAAAGTCGTATCCACTAGAGCAGGGATGTCCAAACTTTTTTTTTTAAAGAGGGCCAGATCTGATAATGTGGAGATTGCCAGGGGCCAGTGGTCCCTTCGGATGTGTTTTTTAAACAGTAAAAATTACATATAAATGCGCTGTTCTACAACAATTTTATTTTATTGTCACAATGTCATTTTTGTAAATGGCAATGTAACCAAATCTAAGCCACCCAGGAGTGAACAAATTTAAAAAAAAGAAAACATTTCTGCCTTCCTTTCACATCTGGAGTCAGATAACATAGAACAAACTGTGTGGAGTATCTTAAACGTCCAAGAAGTTGATAAAAATCTTAACCCCACATTCATTTTAAACATGACTTATATGAGTAATCATTACTCATATATTACTCAGTAATGCAAGTCTGTTAACGTTTCAGATGAAAACATATGACTCTTCCTCTTGTCTTTCACAAAATCATTCAGAAAGTAATATTTTGTGTCACATCTACAAGTACATAACAACTAACCTGCAACTTGGTAGCCTGCCCTGGTGGTGAATTCACTGAACTCCAGGTTCACATGAAGAGTCACTGTTGTGAGTTTAAAGCAGCTTGAATTTGCTTCACTTTTTCGGAGCGCTCACTCCCTGCTAGCTTGTCGTATGCGTTAGCATGTTTTGTCTGCTAGTGTGTCTTTACAGTGAATTCCTTAAACAAGGCAACAATCTCTCAACAAATTAGGCAAACACCAATCGCCTCGATTTTCAGTGAAAAAAAATTGTAATTCCCATCTCTCCTGGAAAGCAGCGGCCCTCACTGTCAACTTTCCTTTTTTTATTTACAGGTGCCATGGTTAGACATTAGTGAAAAGGGTTCACGGCAAGGTCACAGAGCCAGATAGAGTTAGAGTGGTGCTGCCACCATGAGGTGAAAGGAGAAACTGCATTTGGAACCTTTTATGATTCATGTACTCTGTTCAACAGTCCAAGTGGGCCATAAATAATACATTATAAAACTGAAGCTGTGGGCCGTAGAAAATCTGAACGCGGGCCGTGATTGGCCCCCGGGCCGGACTTTGGACATGCCTGCACTAGAGTAATGTAGAACTTGGAACATTTTGTGCAGTTCTACTTACATTTGTGTATTATCATTAGTCTAAGGACTTTGAAGTGAGTTTGCACACGTTTGGGTTTGTAGTAAGAACTAAACTGATTTGGAGCAAATTGCATTTTTTGTGAAGGACAAACTGACAAAGTGGTCATCTGCAGGGTTATCGGTGTTTACACCAGAACTAAAGGGTTTGTTGTTTCTGAAGAAACTGTGAGAATTCTGCTGCGAGTTTTGGAGTCCAACAGAAGTGAAAGTTGCTGCTTCGCTTGTTGCGTTCACTGTAAAACTAAAAACTCTGTCGAATTTTCAAAATATTACGACTTCAATCTCATAAAAGTATGACTTTATTCTCGTTAAATAATGAGTTTTTCAAATCTACGACTTTATTCTTGTTAAATAATCACTTTATTATCGAAATATAACGACTTCATTCTCGTAGTGACAAGCGTTTTTATTTTCTTATGTGGCCCTGATATGCTTAATTCAAGATTTTTTGCTCAATTCGAGATTTTTTTTGGTTGATTCAACATTTTTTTTTGCTTAATTCAACTTTTTTTTTGGGGGGGGGGCTTAATTCAAGATTTTTTTTAAAAATTTATTTAAAATCTGCCAATGGAACAAGTGAAAGTGCAAAATCAAAATCTTACCAAGTGAATTTTTATAATTTCTAGTCAAAATATCTCATCACACTTAAAATAAGACATCATCACCTAAAGAGTAACTTTTCAGTGAGATATAAGCTCTTATTTTTAGACGATAAATCTTGAAAATCTTATTTCAAGAAATCTTACCAAGATATTTTTCACTTGTTCCATAGGCAGATTTTTTTGCTTAATTCAAGATCTTTTTTTTTTTTGCTTAATTCAAGATTTTTTTTTTTTGCTTAATTCAAGATTTTTTTGGGGTTTTTTTTGTGCTTAATTCAAGATTTTTATTTTTTTTTTTTGTGCTTAATTCAAGATTTTTTTTTTTTTTGCTTGATTCAAGCAAAAAAAAATTCTGCCAATGGAACAAGTGAAAACTATCTTGTAAGATTTCTTGAAATAAGATTTTCCAGATCTATTGTCTAAAAATAAGTTCTTATATCTCACTGACAAGTTACTCTTTAGGTGATCATGTCTTATTTTAAGTGTGATGAGATATTTGGACTAGAAATGAGAAAAATACACTTGATAAGATTTAGATTTTTGCAGTGTACAGCCCATAATAATTGCTTTTTACCAGCACATTTCACCAGTACACAGTGCACGTTGTTGCCTTGCCAACCGCCATAAAAACCAACAAGAAGAGGTGTGGATCAGTCCATTGTTTGTAAGTAAAAGGGTTTTCAGGAGCAACAAACAGGCATGAAGGACTCAGGAGTAGGGATGAACTTTAACTATTGGCACCGATAATTATTGGTCCAATATTTTTTTTTTAAATTACGTCATTCAGATAATTCCGATAATTAAAGTTCTTATTGATAAATACAGTGCTGGTAAAAGCAAATTACGTTATTATTATTATGGCTCTACACTGCAAAATCAAAATCTTACCAAGTGAATTTTTATCATTTCTAGTCAAAATATCTCATCACACTTAAAATAAGACATCATCACCTAAAGAGTAACTTTTCAGTGAGATATAAGCTCTTATTTTTAGACGATAAATCTTGAAAATCTTATTTCAAGAAATCTTACCAAGATATTTTTCACTTGTTCCATTGGCAGATTTTTTGCTTAATTCAGATCTTTTTTTTTTTTTTTTGCTTAATCAAGATTTTTTTTTTTTTTTTTGCTTAATTCAAGATTTTATTTTATTTTTTGTGCTTAATTCAAGATTTTTTTTTTTTTTTTTGCTTGATTCAAGCAAAAAAAAATTCTGCCAATGGAACAAGTGAAAACTATCTTGGAAGATTTCTTGAAATAAGATTTTCCAGATCTATTGTCTAAAAATAAGTTCTTATATCTCACTGACAAGTTACTCTTAGGTGATCATGTCTTATTTTAAGTGTGATGAGATATTTGGACTAGAAATGAGAAAAATACACTTGATAAGATTTAGATTTTTGCAGTGTACAGCCCATAATAATTGCTTTTTACCAGCACATTTCACCAGTACACAGTGCACGTGTTGCCTTGCCAACCGCCATAAAACCAACAAGAAGAGGTGTGGATCAGTCCATTGTTTGTAAGTAAAAGGGTTTTCAGGAGCAACAAACAGGCATGAAGGACTCAGGAGTAGGGATGAACTTTAACTATTGGCACCGATAATTACTGGTCCAATATTTTTTTTTTTAAATGACGTCATTCAGATAATTCCGATAATTAAAGTTCTTACTGATAAATACACTGCAAAAATCCAAATCTTACCAGTGTATTTTTCTCATTTCTAGTCAAAAATATCTCATCACACTTAAAACTAGAAAAGCACTTGGAGAGCGCAGACCTCCACCAAGACAGATAAAAAAAAAATGGATGTTGACCTAAATTACAACAAGCAAAGAAGAAACATGTCGCGGTATGTGTGGACACGCCGGGAAACCTGATCATTTTCTAATTTAGTACGAGACAGAGGGGTAATATATAATAATAATAATGAATATATCTGTAAATCAACACCATATTTACATTCGTCGCCATGTTTATGGAGTGACTTTTCGTGTCATCTCGCGATAATAATAAAACAAATCATCGCATTTGTGATTTAATAGAAAAACCGACATTACGCACTTCTATTTTTTTGACATTTAGTAAATATCGGTAAAGTTTTGCGCAGATGTCCAATGGAAAATTACAAGAATTTCAGGTGACCCCATTTGAATTCCAGGTGACCCCACCAGGGGTCCCGACCCCTAAGGTTCAGAATCAGAATCAGCTTTATTGGCCAAGTATGTGAACACACACAAGGATCTGGCTTCAGTTTCTACGTTGCTCATGACATACAGTTCTGACATGAACCCAGACAACATGTGGACCTAGACACAATACAGACAAACAGTCCACTAGAGACAGAGACAACAGTGGGTGGAGATTTACAGTGAATTTACAATGTAATATGTACAGAGTGCAGTGAGTGGATGTGTGGATCCAGTCCATTAAAAATATATGTTATGTATAGATTATTTACAGTGGGTTTGACATTGTAATATGTACAGAAAGTGTAAACTGAAGTATTTATACAGTGAGTGGATATGTACAGGAATACAGTCTGTACAAATATATATTTATGACTGACCCCTTGTGGAATTTAAAGTATTTTTCCTACTGTGTTTTACTATTGGGTCAAGTCTGGCGCCTGTTGACTTCGAATCAAAAAATTTGAATTGAGATAATGATTTCAAACTTTTTGTAGTTCAATAGTATAACATCTTAAGTTTCTAAATTCATTAAAATTCTTTGCCAAAAAAGGATTTTCAAGAAAATTACAGAACTTTTTATACAAACTAAATTCAGTCCCTCGGAAAGTTCTCTAAGAATGAATAATAACACAACTTATCACTGCTATAATTTGAAATCTCAATCATATATTTCTGTTTTCAATATAGTTTTATGACCTTTTATACATCCTTTTATCATTATAAAAATCATTTTGTCTGAAAAATTGGTGTGAATTGCTTTTTTAAGCATTTTAATATCAGATGGTGCCGGTTATGTAGGGAATTTCACTTTTCTCAAAAAACATGTTTTTTTTTAAATTACTCATTAATCAAATGAGTTAAACCAATGGAAATTTCTGAAAGAAAGCATTTAACCCTCTGCTTAAGCATGGCTTCATTGGAATTTAAGATTATTTTGTCACTATTCTAAAAAAAAAGATTTATTTTTTTTCCCTACATAACCAAAAATAGGTCTCGACATGAAATAGCTAGCTTGTGAAGGATTTTTTTTTCTTTCACTTTCTATAGATTCAACTTTTCAGATAAATAATTATGATATTCTACAGGGTGGGGAAGCAAAATTTACAATATTTTGAGAGGCAGGGATTGAAAGACAGTGTATGACCAATTAGTTTGTTGAAAGTCATGAGAATTTATTTGCCATAAGAAAATTGACATAATAGAAAATGTTTTTATTCTATGTGTCCTCCTTCTTTCTCAATAACTGCCTCCCCACACACTTCCTGAAACTTGTGCAAGTGTTCCTCAAATATTGGGGTGACAGCTTCTCCCTTTCTTCTTTAATAGTATCTTCCAGACTTTCTCGTAATAGTTTTGCTCATAGTCATTCTCTTCTTCCATTATAAACAGTCTTTATGGACACTCCAACTATTTTTGAAATCTCCTTTGGTGTGACGAGTGCATTCAGCAAATCACACACTCTTTGACGTTTGCTTTCCTGATTACTCATATGGGCAAAAGTTTCGGAAAAGGTATGGATAATAGTGTTAGGTATGATTATGACATCAATATGGTTTCAAAACAACTGACATAGGGCCTGCTGAGAAAAAACAACTAAATGTTCATTGTACATTTTGCTTCCCCACCCTGTATGTATATATATATATATATATCTAATATATATATATATATATATATATATATATATATTTATATATATATATATATATATATATATATATATGGGTCATTGATAGTTTTAATACATGTAAATATTCTTTATTAAACATTAAAAAGTTAAAAAAAAAACAAGCAAAATCTTATATAAAGTTAGGGCAAAACCCTGCATTTTAATTATGGAAAATTACTGTATTTTTATGAGATGGTTATTTTCCGTTATTTTACAGTATTTTTTCAGCACTCTGCTGCTGGAATATTACTGGTTTTTTTTTTTGTTTTTTTTTTTTTTGTTTGTTTTTTTTTTTACAGTGTACCTTCTGAGCCAAGTCATTTAATATGTATTCTGTCAAGATGTGCGACTGCCACCTCCCTCCATCCTTTTAGCCCGGCCTTCCCACCCCGTTGGAAAGGGTAACCGGAGAAAAGAGATGAATACAGTACGATTACTTGCGCAAGTGTTCCTCAAATATTCGGCTTGACAACTTCTCCCATTCTTCTTTAATAGTATCTTCCAGACTTTCTCGTAATAGTTTTGCTCATAGTCATTCTCTTCTTTCCATTATAAACAGTCTTTATGGACACTCCAACTATTTTTGAAATCTCCTTTGGTGTGACGAGCGCATTCAGCAAATCACACACTCTTTGACGTTTGCTTTCCTGATTACTCATATAACTAGTGTTCATTGTAAATTTTGCTTTCCCCACCCTGTATTGTCTTCATATGGATTGGTATACATGAATATTACATTCTCTGGAAAATATTTCCTCTTAATTGAGATCAAGGGTACTTATCCCAGGATATTGATGGGACTCAACTTGAGCAGTCTGTCAGCTGGTATGAATGGAGCCACAGATAAGTTCCTCCAGACTGGAACAGTCTCAGAGCTTCTCTCAGCTTTAGCCACCAGCATCTCTTACTTCAAGATCCACAGCTTCATCAAGAACAAGCAAGCAGCCTTCTTCAAGGAGAAGCAGTCCATCCAGGATCCTAGCCGCTGCACCATCCAGATGGACTTCTGTCAGAATGCTAGCATTCCGTCACAGGATGAGGTCCACAGTGGTCACTGGTGCCATGGCCAGGCAGCCCTCTGCACTGCAGTTATCTGGACCTCAGAGGGGACACAGTCCTATGGCATCAGCTCTGACTACCTAGACCAGGGGTGTCAAACTCATTTTAGTTCAGGGGCACATACAGCCTAATATGATCGAAAGTGGGCCGGACCAGTAAAATAATATAAATAATAGGATAAGAACTTAGAAATAATGTCAACTCCAAGGTTTTTTTCTCTGTTTTTGAGTGAAAAAAGTCAAATTCTGTAATGAAAATGTTTACAACTATGAACTGTACTTGAACACAACATGAACAAATATGAACAACCTGAAAATTCTTATGAAAAATTAGTGCAATTTTTACAATATTACGCCTTAGTGTATTATTTATACATGTGCTTCACAACTTACAGATCACAGTGGATTTACAAATACACACAACATTTAGAGGCAGAATATTGGTACAGTTCCACAGACTTCTGTGAAGAAATTTCAGGTTATTCATATTTTTTGCAAAAGGCTAGTCTGTAAATGTAAACATTTTTGTGTAATTTTACTTTTTTTTTTTTTTTTTAACACTACAACAAAGAGAAAAATTTGTAGTTTTCCTTATTTATAGGTTATTATGATAGTATTTTACAGGTCTGATCCACTTGAGATTGAATTGACCTAAATTGATTTGAACATCCTTGATTGTTAATATCTTCAGTGTAATTTCTGCATTTCACAAATTCTTCCCAGGGGCCAAATTGGACCCTTTGGCAGGCTGGTTTTGGCCCCCGGGCCACATGTTTGACACCTGTGACCTAGACCATGATCACTTTGCTTGGTGTGTTTGTTTGTTTTCATGTTTCTTTTTTTGTTTGTTTGTTAGCAACTTCACAGGAAAACTATTCCAACCATCTTTACCAAATTGTACCCACACATAGGCCTAGGCCCTGGGACCAACCCACTAAATTTTGGGCCAAGTAGGCCAACGTTCAAGGTCACAGCAAGGTCACAAAATCTCCAATTTTCCTATCTCTCATCATTGAGCAATTTTCGAAAATTCATAAAAAATTCAAAACAACTCTGATTAGCCTCCAATTTGATCCACCCGTAGCTTAGAACAATATCTTGTATCTGGCACAAAATTGTCCACATCCACTGTGGAATGTGGACTCTGTGGACATTTACATTTAACATTGAAAATCCTATTTACGACACATTTTTCATTATAACTTTGACATTTCAGCTTAAAAAAAAATATAAAGAATTGATTCTTGAGAGGTACAATATTTAATAATGACAATGATGCCTGTTTGTTTTGTTTGTGTATGATAGTGTACTGTTAAAATCTGCTGTAATTATTGAAGAAAATGTTCGATCTGTTGAGTCTGTTTGTATGACCTGAATGACAGGAATATAATGTTGTGGATAATTCAGTTACTGTACTATGGATTGTTGTGGTACAATGCTAAAATTAGGGCAATAGTACAGGTTAATTGCTGTATAAAGTTAATTAAAAAGGTGTTAAAGGACTGAGGGATAGGATTAAATAAGTTTATACTTCTTCCTACTCCTTTTTGACCATGCAAAACTCTGACTTGTATGTGCTTGAAGATGGATTCTGTCCATTTAAATGTTATTTTGTTTATGTCTTAATTTGCTTTGTTTTATTTTCTTTGCATGTTCGAAATAAAAATAAAAAATAAAAATAAATAAATAAATAAAACATACACATGACTGGTACCAAGCTTCAACTTTTTCTGCTGTATGGAACAACCTTGAAACTGTTTAATTTAAAAAGAAATAGTCGATCCACACATGCACACCGTTCAGGGTGCTTGGCGGAGGTTTGCGTTCTCTGAACACTTGTTACTATTGTGTTTTTACTGCTGTTGTTTTTTAAGTTTATAATACTGCTGGAACCTGTACATTTCCCTATGGGATGAATAAAGTATCTATCTATCTATCTATCTATCTATCTATCTATCTATCTATCTATCTATCTATCTATCTATCTATCTATCTATCTATCTATCTATCTATCTATCTATCTATCTATCTATCTATCTATCTATCTATCGTTCTATCGTTCTATCGTTCTATTGTTCTATCTATCTATCTATCTATCTATATAAATATTATAGTGCAAATAGAGTTTTTTTTTACATAGTGCAAATTAGACAGTTTTATAAAGAGTGTAAAATTTACATGGTTGAAAAACACAGCATTAGTGGATCAACAAGGATTAAACAGTTTATATCAGTGGATGATTTTTGGTAGATGGTGGATGTTTGGGTATTTATGGGTAAACCCTTTCATGCATAGTGGTCACTACAGTAGACAGCTATTCTGCAGTTGTTCTCTGTATATTCATGGATTTTGTTGTTTTAGTTCCATATCAGCCAACACAATGGACGCTTATGCATTATCCCATACACTGCAATTCATACCATTACTGTAACTTTGCTGTTCTTGATAAACTTGATCTGCAGTAACATGTTTGAGTGTAAATTAATTGCTTGCTATTGTTATTAGACTGTAATTAACAGGGTTTTTTTTTTAAACAAAAAGGGCTTTTTTGCATATTATCTCGATGAAGTGAGTAATGGCTAGTATTAGTGTATGTTAAAATGTGAGAAAATGTCAGATTAGCTGCATTAAAAATGGTTTTATTTCATAGTTTTCACACAGTAGATCAGTAAATACCTGCTCTGCCTCCCAGTATTTTAGTTGAATGTGCAATAACCTGCTATACGTCACAGTACTTTTGATCCAAAGGTGCAATAACTTGTTTACCTCTCAGGACTCTTATTATCATTACTGTTACCCCTTTTTATATGATACTCTATTTTTACAAATGTGCATCTGAGCTGTATGTGCAATAAGTGTTTTCTTGTAGATTTTAGCTATGTTTTATGTTTTGTATCTGTCTGTTTTTTTGTCATATCTTTACTTTTTGTTCAAGCTCCCGTCTCTGATTCAGGGAAACACACAAGAATTCCAATGTGCCTATACTGCTTTGTATCTGTGCAAATGGCAAATCAAGTTTATTCATTTGTTCACTCATTGAAATACATTTCATTGCTTCAAAAATTAAAAGCATGGTGTCCAGCTGAGTGGATATTTTTGCAAAATAGGTTCAATCACATTGTTTTTTTAACGCCTAGAGCACAGGTGTCAAACATGCGGCCCGGGGGCCAAATCCGGCCCGCCAAAGGGTCCAGTCCGGCCCTTGGGATGAATTTGTGAAATGCAAAAATTACACTAAGATATTAACAATCCTTGTAGTTCAGGTTCCACATTCAGAACAATTTAAGCGTCTTTGAGTACTTAGAAAAGAGCTACATAAAACTGATGTATTATTATTATTATTATTATTATTATTATTATTATTATTATTATTATTATTATTATTATTAATTCAATCTCAAGTCGGCAGGATTCAGTAAAATACTATCATATTAACGTATAAATAATGACAACTCCAAATGTTTCTCTTTTTCAATGTAAATATTTTCATGTATTTACACTAAAACAAAGTATAATTTCACAAAAACCTGAGCAAATATGAACAACCTGAAATGTCTTAAGAGAAGTAAGTACAATTTTAAGCAGATTCTGTCTGTTACTACATGTTTTGTGTGTTTGTAGATCCACTGTGATCTGTAAGTTATAATGAACATGTGCAAATGATAACGTGAGGCAGAATATTGTTAAAATTACACTTATTTTTTCAGTTTGTTCATGTTATTCACATGTTTTGAAAAGATAGTTTGTAGATGTAAACCTTTTCATAATGTAAATTTACTTTTTTCTCTCTAAAACATAGAGAAAGGTTGGAGTTGACATTATTTCTACATTATTACGTTATTTTTTTTACTGGTTCGGCCCACTTCAGATCCAATTTAGCTGAATGTGGCCCCTGAACTAAAATCAGTTTGACCCCTATGACCTACAATAAGCATTAAAAATGTTTTTATTTTATAGATTTCACACAATATATCAGTAAATACATGTTTTGTTTGCTTCAAATATTAAACACATGGTGTCCAGCTGAGCGGACATTTTTGTGGGTCCATGAAAAATAGGTTCAGAAGAAAGTTTTCTTTAGGCATGTTTTTTTCATGCCTAAAGAGAAATAAAAACACTCACGAAAAATATCTTGATTAAGGGTCTCATTATTCATGCATGACAGGGTTAAAGATGTAAAAATAAATAAATAAATAAATAAATAGTCTAAACCACAGGTGTCAAACATGCAGCCCGGGGGCCAAATCTGGCCCGCCAAAGGTTCCATTCCGGCCCTGCAGGATGAAAGAGCAAAAATGAACCTGAACAGCCAAAGTTGTCCAAATCCTTTTGGTTCAGGTTCCACATACAGACCAATCTGATCTCCAGTAAAAATAACAACACAATAACCCATAAATAATGACACCGACAAATTTTCTTTATGAGAAATGATGTGGAAAAAATTTAAGTGAAAAAAATAACATTACACTTCGAAAATATATTAACATTTACAAAACTATTCTTTCACAATAAAACACAAATAAATACATAAATAAACAAAGATGAACAACCTGAAATGTGCAATTTTAACAATATTCTGCCTGTCACTAAATGTTTTGTGCATTTATGGATCCACTGTGATCTGGAGTTGTGTTATTAACCCTTTCATGCATGAATTATGACAACCTTAGTCAATATGTTTTTCTTGAGTGTTTTTGTTCCTCTTTAAGCATAAAAAAAATGCAGTTGATTTTTCTTTTCTTTTTTTCTTTTTTTTTTTTTTAATCAACCTATTTTTCGCGGAGTTACAAAAATGTCCACAGAACTGGACACCATGTGTTTAAGTTTTGAAGCAAAGAAACATTTATTTAAATCATCTTCAGAAATATGAAATAAAAACATTTTAATGCCGCTAATTGCTAAATTGCTACTGTTTTTTTCACATTTTATATACTCTAATATTAGTTATTACCCATTTCATGGAGAGAAAATCCTCCTGAGACCCAGGAAATTGACAATTGTAGCATTTTTACATTAAAACATTGTCTTGACTGGAAACTGCATAGTGCAACAGTTTTTTCAGATACATTTTAAAATTATTTTTATTTATTGATTGATTTTTAATGGAATGTCCTTTGCAATGCACAGCATTTTAAAAGTAAAACTGTCCAACTTTTGTCCCCTATAGAGGACACAATGCATTGCTGGGTCTCAGGAGGATATGCAAAAAAAAAAATAAATAAATAAATATTTTTTTTGTTAATTACAGTGTAATAACATTTTTATTTTATTTTTTTTTAACAAAAAGGGCTTTTTTGCTTATTATCTCCATGAAGTGAGTAATGGCTAGTATTAATGTATGTTAAAATGTGAGAAAACATCAGATTAGCTACATTAAAAATGTTTTATTTCATAGTTTTCACACAGTAGATCAGTGAGTATGTCTCATTGCTTCAAAAATGAAATGCATGGTGTCCAGCTGAGTGGATATTTTTGCAAAATAGGTTCATAAAAAAAATAAAAAAAATCAACCACACTGTTTTTTTTTATGCTTAGAGGAATAAAAACACTCATGAAAAAAATCTTGATTAAGCCTCTCATACTTCATGGATGAAAGGGTTTTAAAGATGTAAACAAAAAAAAAAAAAAAAGAAGAAATAGTGTAAACAAATGGATAAACATGGTGGTAAAAAATAAATCTACAGTAATACAGATATAAACGGTGTTACTGTGACTGGAGCTAGTGTTTGACTGGTGTCTCTCTTGCTTACAATTTGATGTAAGCAGCAGTTTATATTTATTAAATGACACATATAATTTACAGTTAGATCATAAAAAATGCAGGATACTAATTTAGATTACTGACTTTGCAAAGAAATGCATACTTTTATTCTGGAAGAATGACTCCCCTCCATCTTTTACGATTTTCCATGATCAATTGTCTTCTTTTTTACCTTTAGAAAAACTGACTTTGGATAAATATAATCATGGCCATCTCTTTAATGAATTTTGGTTGTCTTTACATACTGGTATGGAGAAAATGTGAGTTTGTACGTCATGAATACTGCCCTATTATTGCTATTTATGTTACAACATGCATCTCTATGCTCATGCTTATGTAGTTACCCCTATTACTGTTATTGTGATGAAGATGAGGGGATGATGATATATATATATATATATATATATATATATATATATATATATATATATATATATATATATATGTATGTATGTATGTATATAGATAGATAGATAGATAGATAGATAGATAGATAGATAGATAGATAGATACACGTGTGTGTGTGTGTGTGTGTGTGTGTGTGTGTGTGTGTGTGTGTGTGTATATACTACACACTACTAGTCAAAAGTTTGGACTCCCCTTCTCATTTAAATGACATGAGATGGACCACAGATGGCCACTGAGAACTCCTTCGAGACTGTTGGAAAACATTTCAGGTGACTACTTCATGAAGCTCATCGAGAGAATGCCAAGAATGTGCAAAGCAGTAATAAAAGCAAAATGTGGCTATTTTGAAGAATCTAAAATATAAAACATGCTTTGAATTATGTCACACTTTTTTTAAACTACACAACTCCATATGTGTTCATTCATAGTTTTGATGCCTTCAGTGAGACTCTACAATGTAAATAGTCCTAAAAACAAAGAAAAAACAGGTGAGTCCAAATTTTGAGTGGTAGTCTATCTATCTATCTATCTATCTATCTATCTATCTATCTATCTATCTATCTATCTATCTATCTATCTATCTATCTATCTATCTATCTATCTATATAATTTAATTATTTTCATTTCAATTATTTTTTTTGTATTTTTATTTATTTCTTCTTATATCCAGACTTCTATGTTTTTGACTTGTGACTTTTGAGTGTGTTTAGTTGGTTTATTCCTTTAGGGGTGGGAGGCGGGAAGAGAGCACAAAGGACAATTGCAAAATGTATAGACTGTATCTGGATGTTTTTCTTTTGTGAAAAAAAAAAAAAAAAAAAAAAAAAAAAAAAAAAAATATATATATATATATATATATATATATATATATATATATATATATATATATATATATATATGTAAAAATCATTTGCATTTTTTCCCCTCAGATGCTTAAAGAGGAATAAAATCACTCAAGAAAAAAATATTGACTAAGGTTCTCATATTCATGCATGAAAGGGTTAAGGATGTAAAAAAAAATCAAAAGAATAAATAGTCTAAACAAATGAATAAACATGGTGGTAAAAAATAAATCACAGTAATACATATATAAATGGTGTTACTGTGCCTTTACTTACTGGCATGGAGAAAATGTGAGTTTGTACGTCATGAATACTGCCCTATTATTGCTATTTATGTTACAGCATGCATCTCTATGCTCATGCTTATGTAGTTACCCCTATTACTGTTATTGTGATGAAGATGAGGGTGATTATACATATACATACATACATACATACATATATATATATATATATATATATATATATATATATATATATATATATATATATATATATATATATATATATATATATGATTTATTTAAAGTTACATTTTTTGTATTTTTATTTATTTCTTCTTATATCCAGACTTCTATGTTTTTGACTTGTGACTTTTGAGTGTGTTTAGTTGGTTTATTCCTTTAGGGGTGGGAGGCGGGAAGAGAGCACAAAGGACAATTGCAAAAAGTAAGACCCGGTATCACTATGTATAGACTGTATCTGGATGATTTTCCTTTGTGAAATAAGAAGATATTAATAAATAAATAAATTAATTAATTTGCATTTTTTTCCCCCTCAGATGCTTAAAGAGGAATAAAATCACTCAAGAAAAAAAAAATACTGACTAAGGTTCTCATAATTCATGCATGAAAGGGTGAAAGATGTAAAAAAAAAAAAAAAAAAAAAAGAATAAATAGTGTAAACAAATGGATAAACATGGTGGTAAAAAATACATCTACAGTAATACAGATATAAATGCTGTTACTGTGACTGGAGCTAGTGTTTGACTGGTGCCTCTCTCTCTCTCTCTCTCTCTCTCTCTCTCTCTCTCTCTCTCTCTTTTCACCCCCTGCTCCCTCCTCTTCCTCCTTCACCTCCCTCCTCCTCCCCCTCCTCCTCCTCTTCCTCCCTCCTCTTCCTACCTGATTCAGATCCGCTCCGACGCTATGCGTATGACCGCGTCTCTCTCTGCAAGGCGCGCACCACCACCACCACCACCACCACCTCCTCCTCCTCCTCTTCCTCCTCCTCCACTACCGGAGAGCCCCACACGCTGCTGAACCACCGGCCGCCTTGCGAGCACCCTAAAGCCGGCAGACGAGCGACCCAGGCCGGGCAACAGGAGCGGGGATTCACCGCAGCTGATGACCCCCCCCCTCCCCTCTCTCTCTCTCTCTCTCTCTCTCTCTCCTCTCCCCACTACTCCTTCTTCTCACCCAGCTGGGACTAAATAACCAAACGGAGGTAAATATTTGTATTTTTTCTCGAGCAAACACAGCAAGAGAGAGAGAGAGAGAGAGAGAGAGAGAGAGAGAGAGAGAGAGAGAGAGAGAGAGAGAGAGAGGGTTTGTTTGTTTGTGCAGAGGACGTGTCCGTGTCCGTGGACCGTCCAGGTCTGTGACAAATGTTTTCGCGTTTGTGACAGCTGATCAGCCTGAGCCCGTTTGACGAATTACGCACGAGTTCCAGTGAATATTGATATTATTCGGTGCGCTCCTGTAGTCAACAGCGATCTGAACGGAATGAATGATCAGGAGGAGAGAGGAGGAACGGCAGCCTGTTGTGCAGCGGATCTTACCTTGAATTTTGTTTTATTATTATTATTTTTTTTTTTTAGCTTTAATTAAATAATTTTGCACGCAGATACCCAAACTAAATCTGTGCGCGTTGCATTTGTGGTGCTTGTGTTTTTCTTTTATGCGGTCAAGTTTGGTATCAATCGGGGGCGGCAGTGAAGGCAGGTTTTTTTTAAATTTATTTATTTATTTATTTATTTATTATTTTGGATTACTATAACGTGTCCATATCCACACAAAACCCACAGACAAACACACACACACATATACATGCATGCATACAAGCACGCCTGCACACATGCACTCATACACACACTTTTTGTCTGTCTTTTAACCAGTGGCGGCACCAAGGGGGGGCATGGGGGGGCAAAATCCCCCCCCCCCCCAGTCACAACCTTTGCCCCCCCCCCCCAGATTTGGGCAAATCTTTGGGAAAATTCAGGCAACAAAGAAATATGAAAAATCCGTCAATGAAAGCATACATTACACATTTAGATCCACTTATTATACAACCAGGCAGACAGTCCCCCCCCATGCATGGAAGCCATTGTATACATACCATTTGTTTGATTAGTTAGTTAGGCGATTAGTTTTGTTTTGTTTTCAACATTTATTAACTTGCATACATTGGCATTGCTGTTTGTTTGCTGCATGTTTTTCTGATGTGTTTAGAGAAATATGTGAAAGTAGATTGTACCTGTTAAATAATCAGAACAGAAAGTCTGAGTTGTTCATGCTGTAGTTTTTAACAAATACCTTGAATTTATGAAGTATTACCTGATTTTACCTAAAATTTCCCACTGTATAAAGTGTAGCGGATAGGCTATACATATATATTTTTATATATATATACATATATATACATATATTGCAGTCGCTAAAGCACAAAGCGTTAATTTCGCTCGATGTGCAAAATTTTTTGTCCCCCCCCCCCCCCCCCCCCCCACACACACACACACATTTTCTTTGCCCTCCAGTTGCCCCCCCCACTTTTAATATCCTGGTGCCGCCACTGCTTTTAACACTGCATGACAGAACACTGAATAATATGAGTGTGTGTGTGTGTGTGTGTGTGTGTGTGTTGTGGCCATAAAGCATACACACACACACACACACACACACACACACACACACACACACGTGATGTTATGGCATGGTGTAATGCAGAGTAGTCTTCATGTAATGAGCCACATCATCATCATCATCATCATCATCATCATTGCTGTTTTCATCATTACCATAATCTTTGTACTATATTTGCCCTTGTCATCATCTTCCTCACCATCATCATCATCATCATCATCATCATCATCACTGTGCCTTTGTGTCACTCGCCCCTAAAGGACCTCTACACTCTCAAAAATAGAGGTGCGAGATCAGAACATTTATGTACCTATAAGTACATTTTTTAAGAATGTTCTCTCAAAAGTACAGTATTGGTCTTTAGGAGGCCAGAATTGCACCTTTAGACTATGAAAAAGGGTCCAAAGTTATGTAAAGTACAAATTTGTACTATAAGGTACCCTGCAGCATTACAAAATGTGTGTAGGGCATGAGAATAGGCTATAGGCTAGGAGAACTGAACAGTAGGCCTAATTATAGTTCAAACAGTAGGCTTAGCGCATTATTTATTATATATCATACTGTAATTACTCTATATTATATTTAAAAAAAATTGTGTTTTAATTTAATAGCCCAGTTAGCTCAATGATAATTTATTTAGCTTATTAGAACCTCTGATTATTGCCATAATCTCTGTTTTATCAAGTTTTCATTCACACCTCCATGGCTTGATGTCGTAGCTTGCCTATGCCATTTTTTTTATTATTATTTTTTTCTCAATTAGGCCACCGGTTCAAACTTTAAACATCATGGCATTATCAACTATATGAGAGTTTTCTTTCTATGTAAAGTACTGCAAAATGGACCATTTCGAAAGGGTACAGAAATGTCTCTCAAAAAAGTACACCCCCAGCGATAAGCATTTGTACCCTTTTAAGTACAAGCGGGTACCTCTGTTTTTGAGAGTGTACACACACACACACACACACACACACACACAACGATTCTATTTTAACAACACGCCGCTCGACTGTAAACCTCAACGCGTTCTCACACAAATGCAGGAAGAAGTAAAAGAGGATGTGAGAATGAGAAGTGGCCGTTAATGTTGCAGGGCCAAGAAGAGTAGGATTAATAATAAAGAAGAAAGCATCATAATAATAATGTTACCACTGAGAATAGAAACACAAAGTATGCTCTGAACCCCCCCCTCCTAAAAAAAAAAAAAAAAAAAAAAAAAAAAAAATCTCCAGTGAGCTTTTCTCTCTGAATCAATAATTCATTCCTCCATCTTTTCCAGAGTTGGCCCCGGATACAAAGAGTCCGACAAGAGTCGTAGCTACGGCGTCCCGTAGCCAGCCTTGGCGTTCGTCATCCTCAGAGTTTCTCTTCATCCAACCCAACCGGACTCCTCCTCTTCCCAACCTTCCTCTTCTCTGGTCTTCTCACCTTCATCTTCTCTGTGACTTTATTCATCACCTCCCGTCCTCCACTTCTTCTCCTTCGTCCCCCCTTTGACCCCAAGTTCAATCATGGCGTCCAAGCTGAACCCCAACGTCCTGTACGTGGCCGAACCCGGCGAGTCGCTGGGATCGCCTCAAGGAGACTCGGAGAGGACTCATATTGTAAGTACCCCTCAGCCTGTACTCGTACTCGTTGTCTTTCGCTTATCCGGGTCCAGGTCGTGGGGGCAGCAGCCTCAGCAGAGGAGCCACCGACACCCCTCTCCTCAGACACCTCCACCTGATCTTTTGGAAGGATCCAGAGGTGTTCCCAGGCCATCCGAGAGATATAGTCCCTCCAGTTTATCCTACTATATAAGACTAATGTTAGCCATCATCTACTACTGGCTCCAACTTCTGCTTATAGTTTGCAAAATGTACCATCGTTATAGGCAGAAAGGGCATTTAAGTTGTTTGGGTTTACATCATAAATATTTCTTCACCTTCATTAACTTCCTAAGACCCAGCTATGGGTTTTCTGTCCACACTGTAAAAAAAATCCTGTTGTTTTTACGGAAAAAAACTGGCAGCTGTGGTTTCCAGAACAATACTGTAAAAAACACATCCAACTGTAAACATATTTATGTAGTAACATGCAGATTTAACATTTTAAACATGCAGATTTAACATTTTAAACATGTAGATTTAACATTGGATTTAACTGGTAAATAGACTGCACTTATTTAGCACATTTTCTCCACCTTCATGGCGTCTGAAGCACTTTCCAAATCCACCAGGTCCAACTGGGACCAGTTTAGGGTTCAGTGTCTTCCATGGACACTTTGACATATGGACAGTCTGAGCCAGCATTCGAACTACCAACCCTTTGGTTATTGGATGAGCCGCTCTACCAACTCTACCAACCCATTAATTTACAAGTTTAAAATGTTACATTGTTAAATGTTTATTTTTTTTTATAACTTTTTTATATAAACATATAAAAAAGTAAATTCGCCGTTATTTCAACATTATGTTCTTGCAGTTTAAACGGCACCCCATTGTTTTTAAATTTACAGTTTTATTTTCTAAAAAAAATAGAAATACATCATTTCTTCATACAAATCTGGTTTTGTTCACATGCTCTTCCTGGAAAAACTACAGCTAGATTTGATTCAATCGTTAACACAAAAATCTTTTCAAATGAACAACTTTGCTTTGTATTGTCCCTTACAGTTTTTCATGTTGCAATTTTACAACTTTTTGGCGTTAATTCTGCAGTCATTTTTTACAGTGCACATTTGTGGACAAGAGTTTCACAATTTTATACAAAAAAAAAAAAAAAAAAAAAGAAAAAAGAAAAGAAAACTGTCCACCACAAAAGACATTCCATAAAAATTTTAAAAACTGCATCTGAAAAAACTGTTGCATCATGGTGTTTCCAATATAGGCACTTATTTAATAAAAAACAAAAAAAGCTGGTACTTTGCTGACATTTCCTGGGTCTTAGGAGGTTAAAATTTGCGTGATTTGCGTGTACACACTGCAAAGCGTTTTTTGACATTCACAAAAGTAAAACTTCTCATCTGCCAGATAGATAGATAGATAGGTAGATAGATAGGTAGGTAGGTAGGGGGCAGCAGCCTCAGCAGATGAGCCCCAATAGCCCTCTCCTCAGCCACTTCCATCAGATCTTCTGGGGGGGATCTTGAGGCGCTCCCAGGCTAATCGAGAGATATAATCCCTCCAGTATGTCCTGGGTCGGCCTCGAGGTCTCCTCCCGGTTGGACCCAACCTCATCTAGCTCCTCTGTGTCCCTCCCAGATGTCCGAGCTCCTCACCCTTTCTCTAAGGCTGAGTCCAACCACCCTGCGAAGGAAACTCATTTCGGCCACTTGTACTTCTTGTACTTGCGACCTTGCTCTTTCGGTCATTACCCAGAGGTCATGACCGTAGGTGAGGGTCAGAACGTAGATTGACCGATAAAACAAAAGCTTCACCTTTCGGCTTAGCTTCCTCTTTACCACAACAGATCGGTTTAGCGTCCGCATCACTACGGATGCCACCCCGATCCACCCGTCGACCTCCTGCTCCATCTTACCCTCACTCACGAACAAGATCCCGAAATACTTAAACTCTTCCACCTGAGGTAGGACTTTCCCCCCGACCCAGAGTGGGCACTCCACTCTTTTCTGGCTGAGGACCATGGCCTCAGACTTGGAGGTACTGATCTTCGTCGCAGCTTCTTCACACTCACTGTTTCGGCCCCAAGACCTCTAATCATTGGCTTTACCAAATAAAACTGCGAGACTCCGGGATTTATTATATCAGCAACAAGCCAAACTGTGCTGGGTTCTGTTTTCTAAAAGTCCACCCAAGTGTTCCATGGATATACGGTACATTTTGGTACATAAGTCTGAATGGAGATACCAGTGAGCAGTCTGACACCAACAGAATCTGAGCCAACGCACTATGTTTCTGTTAAGCTTCTACTAAGGCTACATTCAGACAGCAGGTCGTAATGCACAATTTGGATTTTTTTTGTGAAATCCGTTTTTGTGTGTACTCGTTCATATTACACATTAAATGCGACTTCTATCAGTTTTGAGTATGAACAGAATGCGACCCTGCAAAAGAGGTCTTGAAGTGACGCACTTTGTTTGCAGAAGTTAATATATTTTTCCCGCTGCTTTTCCTCCTGGAACACAGAATTGTGACGTTTTTCGCATTTCAGTGACGTAAATGTTGGATAAATGTGACCTGGCTGTTCAGACAAAATGAAAAATATCAGATACGTGTCGGATTTAGGACCACATATGAAAGTGGCCTGGGTCAGATTTAAAAAAAATCTGATTTGTGCTGTTCAAATTGTCTTTAACAGATCGGATACAGGTCACATAAGGGCAAAAAAATCAGATTTGAGCCACATTTGCCTGCAGTCTGAACATTGACTAAGTTTATTTAAGCTTTATTTAACCAGGTAAGGTAGTTCAATAATGACCTGGACGTACAGAGATGAACAACTAGTCACTCTCACATTTACACCTATGGGAAATTTAGATTAATCAAAAAACAATTAACTTATCAGTGTATGTCTTTGGATGGTGGGACGAAGCCGGAGTAGGTCCCAGGAATCGAACTCAGCACCTTTTTGTTGGGAGGTGACAGTGCTATCCACTGCACCTAAGTAGCATCACATGTCTGTTTACATCACCATAAAAATCTTAAAATCTGAAATTATCCCATGGCATTTCTTCTTAGATTGTGCAGAAGACATAGAGCCTGTTTACACCCGCACTAAAACTCCGATCGTATCTGATTTCCAAGTACTTAGGTGATCATAAAACTCGCATTGTGTGATATGTTTGATCAGATAACAGCAGTAATCTGATTATGAGAAATCAGATTAACACTTTATAGGGCACTCATAGAGATACTCTGATGTTCAAAATTTCAACTTGAGTGTGTTTTTGGAGGACATAACAACACTTTATTACTTTTGTGAAAGTTTTCAAATTTTTTTTTATTGTCATGTAGA
Source organism: Sphaeramia orbicularis (assembly GCF_902148855.1). Taxonomy (NCBI): domain Eukaryota; kingdom Metazoa; phylum Chordata; class Actinopteri; order Kurtiformes; family Apogonidae; genus Sphaeramia; species Sphaeramia orbicularis. The sequence goes on along the minus strand of NC_043974.1, from coordinate 9,880,341 downwards.
AAATCAAGGTCAATTAAGTTACCATATTTGGATCCTTGCCCATAAGTGGCAAAAAATAAAAAAAAATACAAGAAGTGTGTATATAAAAAATACAAGAAAAACACATGTAAGGTGAAAAGAGCATGTATTTTACAACATAAGAACAACATAAGTGCTGATTCAGACCCCTGTCCACATCCACATTATCCCTTTGAACATCATTCCTTACATTAGTACCTTTACTTCATGGTACCGAACAAAGCAGGTACACTCACTGTGACCTTGTAGACCCTGTAGACCACATTGGACCTGAGATTGTTGACTCACTGTCCTCACTGGAACTGTTGCTGTCACTAGTCGCTTTTCCATTGAGCCTTAAATTGCGAAAACATAACTTGTGCATAAAAATTAGTCTAATGGAAAAATGACAAATTCGCTGAAACTCTCCTTTTTCGATGAAAAGCTTTTACGCTCGCAAGTGGTGTTTTTTTGGCTGTAGGGAAACTGGTATATTGTGCAAAACTGCAATGGAAAGACCAACAGTCATGTGAACAAAAAAAAAAAAAAAATGGAATGGAATGGAAGAGTTTTAAAACAAACATGGCACAGTAGAGTAGTATAAAGTACTATATATCTGTAAAATCAACATGATATTTATGTTCATCGCCATGTTTATGGAATGACTTCTCGTGACATCTTGTGATAATAAATAAACAAATCATCGCATTTGTGATTTAATGGAAAAACCGACATTACGCACTTCTATTTACTTGACATTTAGTAAATATCGGTAAAGTTTTGCGCATGTATCCAATGGAAAAGCGACTACTGTCTTGCAATGTGTGCGGAAATTAGCAAAAATAGTCACTTTGCGTGATAAACGGTTAATATTCATATTCTCTGCTCTTTTTTTCAGTCTGAAGTGCATTCATTCCCTCACGAAGTCATTCCGACTTTGCCATGTTTATGGAATGACTTCTCGTGTCATCTCGTGAAAATAAATAAACAAATCATCACATTGTGATTTAATGGAAAAACCGACATTACGCACTTCTATTTACTTGACATTTAGTAAATATCGGTAAAGTTTTGCGCATGTATCCAATGGAAAAGCGACTACTGTCTTGCAATGTGTGCGGAAATTAGCAAAAATAGTCGCTTTGCGTGATAAACGGTTAATATTCATATTCTCTGCTCTTTTTTTCAGTCTGAAGTGCATTCATTCCCTCACGAAGTCATTCCGACTTTGCCATGTTTATGGAATGACTTCTCGTGTCATCTCGTGAAAATAAATAAACAAATCATCACATTGTGATTTAATGGAAAAACTGACGTTACGCACTTCTGTTTATTCGATGTTTAGTAAATATCGGTAAAGTTTTGTGAATATGTCCAATGGAAAAGGGACTACAGTCTTGCAATGTGTGTGGAATTTCAACATAACGCTTTTTTTTCAATGAAAAGCTTTTACGCTTGCAAGTGGTGTTTTTTTTGGTCGTAGCGAAACTGGTATATTGCGCAAAACTGCAACGGAAAGACCTAGAGTCATGTGAACCCAAAAAACAGATGTTGATGGATGGAAGAGTTTAAAAAAAAAAACATGGCGCTGTAGACTACTATAGAGTATAGAGTACTATAGAATATAGAGTACTATATATCTGTAAAATCAATGTAATATTTATGTTCATCGCCATGTTTATGGAATGACTTCTCATGACATCTCACGATAAAAAACAAATCATCAATTTTGTGATTTAATGGAAAAACCAACATTACGCACTTCTGTTTACTTGACATTTAATGAATATCGGTAAAGTTTTGCGCATATGTCCAATGGGAAAGCGACTACTGTCTTGCAATGTGTGCGGAAATTAGCAAAAATAGTCACTTTGTGCGATAAACAGTTAATATTCTTATTCTCTGCTCTTTTTTTTCCACTCTGAAGTGCATTCATTCCCTCACAAAGTCATTCCGACTTTGCCATGTTTATTGAATGACTTCTCGTGACATCTTGTGATAATAAATAAACAAATCATCGCATTTGTTATTTAATGGAAAAACAGATGTTACGCACTTCTGTTTACTCGACGTTTAGTAAATATCGGTAAAGTTTTGCGCATATGTCCAATGGAAAAGGGACTACTGTCTTGCAATGTGTGCGGAACTTACCAAAAATAGTCACTTACCCGATAAAGGGTTAACACACCTGGATTTCTCCCCAATACTCCGATGTCTTCCTGTATGTATACAGGTTAATCTGATTTATTTTGTTCTTTTACATCTGTGCATGTGATTATTAAAAAAAAAGAAATCATATAAAACAGAAGTCAAACTTTAGACACTGAGTCTGTTTACATGACCGTAAAAATCTGATAAGTGGGAGTTATCGGTTAATTATAACAATCAAATCTGACGCATTTACTTGCACTTCAGGAATGTGATCCCAGTGTAGACATTTCAGTCCATTATCAGATTTAATTCGAAGTACGTACATTGTGACAGCAGACTCAAACTTCCTATTAATAAGCCTGTTTTCATTCACGCTAATATTCCGATCATCATCCGATTTCTGGAGTTATCAGATTATTAGTGATCATGTAAACAGTATAATGCGATCTGTTTTTATCAGATAACAGCAGTAATCTGATTATGAGAAATCGGATTAACACACCTGGATTTCTCCCCAATACTCCGATATCTTCGTGCATGTGTACACGTTAATCAGATTTATTTTGTACTTATATGTCTGTGCATGTGTAAACAAATAAAATCGTAGAAAACAGTAGTTATGTAGTCAAATGTGAGTTGAAGACAATAACAGGAAGTTTGAGTCTACCATCACTACATATGTACGTACTCTGATAGAAATCCGATAATGGTAATAAAGTGCATGTAAATGCGTCAGATCTGATTATTACAATTAACTGATGACTCCCACTTATCAGATTTTTATGGTCATGTAAACAGGCTCAGTGTCTCAAGTCTAACTAGGTCACTTCTGTTTTGTATGCTTTCTTTTTTTTTTTTTTTACACGTGCAGATATAAACAAATGTCATAAATCAGATTAAACTGTATACATGCATGAAGACGTCAGAGTACTGGCAGGAAATCCGGGTGTGTTAATCAGATTCCTCATCATCAGATTACTACACTTATCTGATAAAAACATATTGCGTTATGCGGTTTTTACGATCACCTGAGTACTCTGAAATCAGATAATGATCGGAGTTTTAGTGCATCTTTTGCACAACTTAAGAAAAAAATCCAATTGTGCATGTGTAAACAATTATAATCGTAGAAAACAGTAGTTACGAAGTCGAACGTGAGTTGAAGACAATAACAGGACATTTGAGTCTACCATCACTACATATGTACGTACTCCGATAGAAATCCGATAATGAACTGAAACGTCCAAACCAGGGTTTTCAATTATCGCATTTCTGAAGTGCATGCAAATGCGTCAGATCTGATTATTACAATTATTAACTGATTACTCCCACTTATCAGATTTTTATGGTCACGTAAACAGGCTCAGTGTCTCCAGTCTGACAAGGTCACTTCTTTTTTACATGATTTTTTTTTTTTTTTTTTAACACGTGTGCAGATATAAAACAATGTCATAAATCAGATTAAACTGTATACGTGCATGAAGACGTCAGAGTACTGGCGGGAAATCGGGGTGTGTTAATCCGATTCCTCATAATCAGATTACTACACTTATCTGATAAAAACATAAAGCGTTATGCGGTTTTTACGATCACCTGAGTACTCTGAAATCAGATAATGATCGGAGTTTTAGTGCATCTTTTGCACAACTTAAGAAAAAAATCCAATTGTGCATGTGTAAACAATTATAATCGTAGAAAACAGTAGTTACGAAGTCGAACGTGAGTTGAAGACAATAACAGGACATTTGAGTCTACCATCACTACATATGTACGTACTCCGATAGAAATGATGATAATGAACTGAAACGTCCAAACCAGGGTTTTCAATTATCGCATTTCTGAAGTGCATGCAAATGCGTCAGATCTGATTATTACAATTATTAACTGATTACTCCCACTTATCAGATTTTTATGGTCACGTAAACAGGCTCAGTGTCTCCAGTCTGACAAGGTCACTTCTTTTTTACATGATTTTTTTTTTTTTTTTTTAACACGTGTGCAGATATAAAACAATGTCATAAATCAGATTAAACTGTATACGTGCATGAAGACGTCAGAGTACTGGCGGGAAATCGGGGTGTGTTAATCCGATTCCTCATAATCAGATTACTACACTTATCTGATAAAAACATAAAGCGTTATGCAGTTTTTACGATCACCTGAGTACTCTGAAATCAGATAATGATCGGAGTTTTAGTGCGTCTTTTGCAAAACTTGAGAAAAAATCCAATGAGATATTTTCAGCTTTTAAAACCTCGTAAGCATCCAACTGTAACACCATCACACAGACAAATGTAAGAAGTCTTTTTTTATTCTAATTTGATTTTTTTTATTTAACGTGGAAAAATGTTTCATTGAAATTAAGAGATGAAAGATGAAAGTGTGTTGGCCAAGATGGAAGCAGCAGAAGAATATAACAGAAGAATATAATACATCCACACTAAAACATACTTAAAACCATCAGGGATTTAAAAGACACTAAGAACTGTAATTAACAATGTTCCTTAAATGCATCTCAAACAGACCCCAGTTTACTCCAGTCAGAAAAACATCTACATCCAGATTTATTCTATGAACAGTTCGGCTGCTTTTTAACACTTTAAATCTAAGTCTTCATGCTAGACAACCAGAGTGTGAAGGTAAACACACAGGAAATGGTGAATCAGAAAGTAACTGCGTTGATACTGAAACAATCAGGGTAAACATGTCAGTAGAAGTCTGTACTTTTTCCACACCGTCACAGTGACGCTGCTGCTTTGAGTTGAGGTTTTGCTCAAATATGATGTAAAACAGGGGCGTGAACTCCATTTAGCTCAAGGGCAACATACAGCCCAACTCTTTTATTTTTTAGTAATTCTTTATTTATTTGGATAAGCACATGTTATAAAACTTCTGTTACAGGTACAGTTCAATTTCTACATGTCAAATGAAAAAAACGCTTATCCAAGATTTTTTGTCATATAAAGAACATATTAAATAAAGAAAGAAAAGTGGGCTGGAGGAGAGGGCTTACTCCATTACTCCATCATTTAGACAAGACACTTTAAGGTGCATATGTTTACATCAATCTAAACAGAAATGTTTCACATGTAAAAGTATTCACATCACCGATGTATTTATTTCACATCTATTACAAATTTAACATAGTTTGTCCATTTTGACCAGATAGTGAAAAAAGATTCCTTTTGACCCTTAAAACAAAATTTCAACTTCTCCAGAATGTTAATGTCCTGTACAATGTCGATCCATTCTTCCATTGTGGGTGCTTCAGGCAACTCTTTTATATTTGGATTTTGCTTTGGAAAAAAGCGTCTGCCAAATGCATGAATGTAAATGTAAATGTAAATATGATCTCAAGTGGACCGGTACAGTCAAACAGTGTAAAAGTAAAATGTAAGTACATTTGCATATGAAAATGTTAGTTTTCTTAAAAATGCTTAGCCTATAAATGACAACCCCAAATTTTTCTCTTATTTTTTTGTGTAAAAAAGTAAAATGACATGAAAATATTTACATTTATGAACTATCCTTTCACAAAAAATGTGAATAACCTGAACAAATATATACAATCGGAAATGTCTTAAGAACAACAAGTGCAATTTTAACAATATTACACTCAACAAAAATATAAACGCACCACTTTTGTTTTTGCTCCCATTTTTCATGAGCTGAACTCAAAGATCTAAAACTTTTTCTATGTACACAAAAGGCCTATTTCTTTCAAATATTGTTCATAAATTTGTCTAAATCTGTGTTAGTGAGCACTTCTCCTTTGTCCTTTGCTGAGATAATCCATCCACCTCACAGGTGTGGCATATCAAGATGCTGATTAGACAGCAGGATTATTGCACAGGTGTGACTTAGGCTGGCCACAATAAAAGGCCACTCTAAAATGTGCAGTTTTACTGTATTGGGTGGTCCAGGGGGGTCAGAAAACCAGTCAGTATTTGGTGTGACCACCATTTTCCTCGCACAGTCTTCTTCATGAATTCTCTGAAACAGCTTTGGAGATGGCTTATGGTAGAGAAATGAACATTCAATTCACAGGCAAAAGCTCTGGTGGAGATTCCTGAAGTCAGCATGCCGATTGCATATTCCCTCAAAACTTGTGACATCTGTGGTATTGTGCTGTGTGATAAAACTGCACATTTTGGAGTGGCCTTTTATTGTGGCCAGCCTAAGGCACACCTGTGCAAAAATCATGCTGTCTAATCAGCATCTGGATATGCCACACCTGTGAGGTGGATGGATTATCTCAGCAAAGAAGAAGTGTTCACTAACACAAATTTAGACAGATTTGTGAACAATATTTGAGAGAAATAAACCTTGTGTTTACACAGAAAAAGTTTTAGATCTTTGAGTTCAGCTCATGAAAAATGGGAGCAAAAACAAAAGTGGGGCATTTATATTTTTGTTCAGTGTATATCTGTTATGTGTTATTTACACATGTACTTACAGATCACCGTGGATCTATAAATGCACAAAACATTTAATAACAGGCAGAATATTGGTAAAATGACTCTTACTTCTCTTAAGACATTTCAGGTTGTTCATATTTGTTGAGGTTATTCACATTTTTTTCTGAATGGATGGTTTATACATGCAAATATTTTTATGTTATTTTACTTTTTGGCATAAAAACTAAGAGAAAAATTTGGGATTGTCATTTATTGGCTGAGGCGCTGTAAAGGGGGGGTAAACATGACAAATTCATGGGGCCCAGCATGTGCAGGGGGCCCAGTGGATATATAGGTTAGAAGTTGTGAACATTTTGTGTAACTAAAAGAGAGGCGTAGAAGCTGGGAGTTGGATGTCCAAAGTTAAGTTTTACTTTCATTTTCACGCCAGTTGCGGTTGTTATGAGACTTATGATATGCAGCCCCCCACCCCCCACCCCCCACCACCACCCACACACACACACACACACACACACACACACACACACGCACACACACACCAACGACAGATTTACAGATAATTTATTTTCTGTAGGGCCCACAGTATTTACCTTCCACGGAGTCCACAGTTGGTAGCGGTGCCCCAGTTTATACGTTTTTATGATGGGGCTGTATATGACCCCTGGACTAAAATGATTTTGACGCCTTTGATTGTTAATATCATCACTGTCATTTTTGCATTTTAAGGGTGTATTCACACCTGCCTTGTTTGGTCCGTTTAAAACGGACCAGAGTTCGTTTGCTCCCTTGGTTCGGACCTTTTGGGCTGGTGTGAATAAAAACCACCGAACTCTGTTCCGGACCAAACAAGCGAACCGAGACCCAGTTGAAGAGGTGGTCTCGGTGCGGTTCCATACGAACCCTGGTGCGGTTCGTTTGAGGTGTGAAAGCAGACCGGACCCGATCCGACACAGTTGGGTTTTTTGTACCTAACGAGCTCCCGTCGTGCGTCGAGCATTATGGACAATAGAGTTTTACCAGAGAAGCGTTCAGAGTGAGGATAGGCTACGGAGCTGAAAATGAACCCTGGTCAAATTTGGAGCTCGAAGAAGAGACACGCTGCCTGTTGGACATCTGGGCAGATGTGCATATAACACAGCTGCTAGAAAGGACACAAAAACTCTGACGTTTTCAGCTTGTTCAGCGAGAGAATGATTAGGATGACGGTTAGATTTGTCTGTTGTGCTTGAAATAAAAAATAATAAATTACTTCATCATCCCCAGCAAACTTTACCTGCGTTAAGGAATTCTGTACCTGGCTAAACTCAACGGTGATATAGGATAGATACACATAGGTAAGCAGTACGGAGCACTAATGCTTTTGGAGAACAGTCTTTTCACATACTAGCAGAATTCACACTTCAGACCTGTTCTGTCTGGTGTGAATCAGACCAACAGTCACAACATGATGTCCACATGAGCGCTGTCCTCCGTAGCCGTCTTGCCCTGTGTCTTCGTCATTGAGAAATGAATTCTACAATACTGTAAACCTGACGTTGCATCAAACGCTCTTGCTGCTCAAACACTTGTGCAGACGTCTGCATCTGTAAAAACCGCTATGACGGTAACAAAAACAGCAGCAAAATGTCCATGATTCTGTCCTTTCACTTTGGACTGAGCGCTTTAATGGACACTGCTCATTTCTGTCCAATGGATGAACGACCTCAGCACATGTGGTTTTGTTTACAGATTTTGGTCCACTTACAAAAATGTACAGTGTGAATACGAACTGCACCAAATAAAAAAAAAAAAAAAAAAAAAATTGGTCCGGACCAAAGCAAGTGAACTATCGAACTTTCCTGGTGTGAATACACCCTAAAACTTCATCCCACGGGCCAGATTGAACCCTTTGGCATACTGGTTTTGGGTCACAGGCTGTATGTTTGACCCCTAGGATTAGGGATGCACAGATACCACTTTTTTTCAGACCAAGTACAAGTGCAAGTACTTACATTTGAGTACTTGCTGATACCGAGTACCAATATGAGTACTTAATAATACCATTCCAGTTCTTAGTTCCTTTTGTAAATGTGCTTTATTGTTGTTGTCATTAGTCTGACTGGAACAAAGTGCTGCTACTGACATTTAATGTGTTGGAATGAGCATTTGTCAATCAATCCACCAGGGGGCGCCACTCTTAATTAACCATACTGGACAAATACGCAATACGCAATTGCATTGTCCAAATTTTTAACCTGCCTTTTATTTTTACTCTGCTTTATTGCTTGTTTTAAACTCTCCTGTTTTACTGATTTACTGTACGGTGTCCTTGAGTGCCAAGAAAGGCGCCTATAAATAAAATGTATTATTATTATTATTATTATTATTAAATACCATGAAGGAAGGTAAAGTTTTTTGAGAAGAAGAAGAAAGTGAGTAATTACAAACATGGAGACGACAGAAGTAACACTAATGTGGATACTAATGTTGATATTGATGAGGGTAGTTGTCATAAATGTGTCAGTAGTTTTTCTCGAACTCACACAGTCACTCTTTGAACAGATCCTCTACCTCCACAGTTCCCGATGGTATTCTCTGTCTGGGCGCGCATCCGTGAGCACTTGGAAAATGGATGGAATGTATGCAGAGGATGGACAGAACGCTCCGTCCGTATCCGTCTGTGTCTTTAATGGTGCCGGAGACCTTTGTTTACCAATTTTTCAGCAAATCTGTAAAACCTCAGGCATATCCTCAGTATCATGGATCTGCAAGTCTTTCTGTGATTACTCACCTGAATCTCTTGCATTACGGTGAACAATTTTGAAGTGCCATCCACCATAAACAAACCCGTGTGTTTACGTTCAGAGCAGGGAGGGAACTTGGGCATCTTTGGAATTTTTTTTGCGACATGCATTGTGTGAAACGGAGGCTTGGGCTGCCGCTGGAGTAGGCAGTAAGCTAACATGGTAGCTGCTAGCATTCCATTGTCACAGCTTGCTTACCAACATGCCAAACATGCCGATTTTTATCATGGACCACAGTTAAATACATTTATTGTGTTACATTCGGAACAGGCCAGTGTGTCTGTATGAAACCTGATTATTTGTTACACATTTAAGGCTGCAGGGAGGTTCACGCGAGCCTCTGTTTCCCACAATGCACGTCACGACAAAAAATTCCGAAGATGCCCGAGTTCCCTCCCAGCTCTGAACGTAAACACATGGGTTTGTTTATGGTGGATGGCACGTCGAACTTGTTCACTGCAATGTAAGAGATTCAGGTGAGTAATCACAGAAAGACTTACAGATTCATGATACTTAGGCTATGACTGAGGTTTTACAGATTTGATGAAAAATTGGTAAACGAAAGTCTCCAGCACTGTTAACGTTACTTGCAGTCAGCGTTACTTTTATCACCGTCCTTTACTTTGAAAAATCTCCACACTTTTGACATTTCTCCTGTGCCACGTACCTGCTGCACCTAATGTCACGCTGCTGTAAGTGGTATCGGTGTGGTTGTATCAGAGTACTTTTATGAGTATTGGACCTGATACCTGATATTGGTATCGGTATCGGTGCATCCCTACCTATGATGTAAAGCAGGGGTCGCCAGTCCTCGTCCTCTAGATCTACTATTCTGCATGTTTTAGATGTTTCCCTCTTTCAGTACACCTGATAGTCATTATCAGGCTTCTGCAGAGCTTGATGATAGGCTTAGCATTTGAATCAGGTGTATTAGAAGAGGGATACACCTAAAACATGCAGGGTAGTAGCTCTCCAGGACCAGGGTTGATGACCCCTGATGTAAAGGACCGTACTTTTAAGAAGCTCCATATATGGAGAATTTTGCATTTTTGTTTGAAAACACAAGGTTGACACGTTGGCAAGTTCAAATCCAGAATATCTGTCTGTTTGTGACTTGGAATCTGTTCATTTTAACCCTTTAACCCCTGACGTGTCTGTGGTGAGCGTTCTCTATGTGTGATTTATTTGAATATTCCTAAAAATTCAACCATTTGCTCAATAAGAAAGATTTCAAAATGTGCTGATAGAATAGAGCTTGTGCTTTTCATGGACGTCTGAGCATGCTCAGTGCACCCTCCACTGACTGTGTAATGGGGGGTGACTCACGCTGCGTTCCAGGCAACCTGTAACTCGTGTTTTTCCAACCTTCTACCGGTGAAAATGCACTGGAATGGCAATCAAACCTGTGACTTCCCACCTGTGAACTCGTACTAGATCGATGTACTCCCAGTTCCGAGTTCTGACGTCACATAGCAGTGGCGCCCACCATAGATGTGGTGTTTATGCAGATTGTTTATTAAAACCAGGTATTGCTTTGATATTATTTATCTGCTAATGTTGTGCATAATCAGCAGCTGCTCTAGTGTTAGCTAGTTTTCAGTCCATTGAGTGCAAGAATAAATTAATACCAAATACGTACCCAAATATACAAATACCATAACATAAAAGGTAAAACAGCTTCTCGTGCCTTATGGGCTGTTTTTCCTCCTCTGTTTCCCTGAAATAACCAAAGAACAAACACCTTTGGCGAAAGAAATGATTGTAAATGAGCATAACGCACGGTCCGCCATGCTGGTTTGTTTACATCTAGCTCCGACAATTCCTTGCGCTCAGGCAGTTTGGCGTGACTTGCCTGGAACGTCACAAAGTCGTGAGTCGTGGTTTGAAGTCGTGACATATGGGCTCAAAAACCAGCCTGGAATGTAGCACCACTATAAAAACAGACAGTTTAAGCTTTTTTTTTTTTTTTGTTTACACCATTTTCCTTGTCATTTTTTGTTCTTACTGTTTACTGTTTCCTTAATCTAACCCTTTCATGTATGCGTTATGAGAACCTTAGTTGAGGTGGGTTTTTTTTAGTTTTTTTTTTAGTGTTTTTATTCCTCTCCTTAGACATGAAAAAAAAAAACCCAGTGAGATTGAGTTTGTTTGGTTTTTTTTTTCCATAGATTTACAAAAATGTCCACTCAGCTACAAATTTTATTCTTGAAGCAAAGAAACATGTATTTAAAACCCAATATCATAAAGTGGTATGAAAACAGTGAAATGAAACCATGTTTAATGCAGCTAATCTGATGTTTTCTCACATTTTAACATATTCTAATACTAGTTATTACTCACTTCATGGAGATAATATGCAAAAAATAACAATTAACAATTGATTTCCACTCAAGAACCAATCAAGAACAGCAAAGTTACAGTAATGGTATGAATTGCAGTTTATAAAATGATGCATAAGTGTCCACTGTGTTGGCTGATATGGAACTAAAACAACTAAACCCATGAATATACAAGAGAACAGCTGTAGAGTAACTGTCCACTGGAGTGACCACTATGCCTGCAAGGGTTAAATTAATTTTTTTTTTTTTTTAACTGTGTTTTTACCAAGTTTTGACTGTGTAACTGCTTTTTGGAGTTCAACCAGGTGCCAAAAAGCAGCTGGACTGATTTAGAAAAAGAAGAGCCTCAAAACAAAAACTACTGGGCCCAAATCCAAATCCTTGTGTTTCAGTACGTTCCAGTTCACAGTTCATGTTCAACGTCGTACATTGTACATTCTGAGTGCCTTATTTAGTAAAAACCTGTCAAACTTCAATTCCTCTCTCTCTTTTTCTGCTATTCCACCTGTTTTGACCCTAAAACACACAGAAAAACAAAACCACTGAAGAAAAGAAACAGGCACATACTCACAGCAGCTTTAATGACACTGAAACAGACGACAATTCACAGCAGAAATAATGTCTCAGGGGTTTAAGGGTTAATATTTTTTAACCCTTTCATGCATATTGGTCACTACAGTGGACAAACTATTCTACAGCCTTTGTATATTCATGGGTTTTGTTGCCAACACAGTGGATGCTTAATGCACCATCTAGTATCCTGACATTCATACCATTACTGTAACTTTACTGTTCTTCTTGAACATGTTTGAGTGCAAATCAGTTGTTATAAGACTGTAATTAACAGTTTTCTTCAACAAAAAGTTTTTTTTTTTTTAATATTATGTCCATGAAGTGAGTAATAACTAGTATTAGAGCATGTTAAAATATGAGAAAACATCAGATTAACCCTTTCATGCATAGTGGTCACTACAGTGTAGGGCTGCTCGATTATAGAAAAAAAAAATCATCACGATTATTTTAGCAATAATTGAAATCACGATTATTAAAAACGGTTATTTGTTAACCTTAAAGTTGTTTATTTTTTTCTTGCAAAACAATGTAAGATATACTCTTGTAAATATAAATAAAGCTTTTAACCATTAAAACAAAGTATGTTCACTTTTGTACGAAACAAAAAAATCTTTGAACGCAAATAAGTGTACTGTAAATTCAAGTATGTTTCCTTTTGTAAACAAATAGTGCACTGGAATTAAACTGCTCTAGACTTGCCATAGAACTGTAGCAATAAAAAAAAAAAAAAAAACTCACGTAAAGTGCAAATTATAAATTCAAGTATGTTCAGTGTAATATGAAACATAGTAAATTCAGTGACGTGCCGTGAGGTTTCAGTTAGGTTAATACAGGAGTTGCAGCGTAAAGAGATTCGGAGACTGAAGATTGCATTGCGGACGAAGTTGTAGATGGAGTTTTTTTTTTTATGTGTTTTAGTTTTTCATAAGATTATGATAAACTTTAGATGGTTAAAAAGGTTTGCTGTGTTACCGGTCAGTGCGAACACAACTACGAAACACTTTTTGCACGTAATGGGTTTTTGCTCTTCATCAAACCCAAAGTGATTCCATACAATTGAATTGGACTTGCCTTTTTTGTTTACCAAGCACTTCTGCTGCGATTCTCCTGCTATGTTTCCAGACTGCTAGGTACAACTTTCCTCCTGGGGTGGACCTGCCGGCTAGCTGGCAGCAGTAGCTTAGAGGGGGGCGGGGCAGAGCAGCTCATGGTAGCTTGCGTGAATTAAACAACTCAAAATTAATAATTGTTTTTTCTCGATTACATAATTTTTGTAATCGTTGCGTGTAATAATCGAAATCGTAATTGAATTTCGATTAATTGCACAGCCCTACTACAGTGGACAGTTATTCTACAGCTGTTCACTTGTATATTCATGCATTTTATGGTTTTAGTTCCATATCAGCTAACACAATGGACACTTATGCATCATCTCATACACTGACATTCATACCATTACTATAACTTTGCTGTTCTTGATAAACCTGATCTGCACTAACATGTAACAATTCAATTTTTTTTTTTTTTTTTTTTTGCATATTATCTCCATGAAGTGAGTAATAACTAGTATTAGAGTATATTAAAATGTGGGAAAACATCAGATTAGCAGCATTAAAAATGTTTTTACATCATACTTTTCACACAGTATTTAATAGGGCTGCTCGATTATAGGAAAAAAAAAAAATCACGATTATTTTAGCAATAATTGAAATCACGATTATTAAAAACGGTTATTTGTTAACCTTAAAGTTGTTTATTTTTTTCTTGCAAAACAATGTAAGATATACTCTTTAAATATAAATAAAGCTTTTAACCATTAAAACAAAGTATGTTCACTTTTGTACGAAACAAAAAAATCTTTGAACGCAAATAAGTGTACTGTAAATTCAAGTATGTTTCCTTTTGTAAACAAATAGTGCACTGGAATTAAACTGCTCTAGACTTGCCATAGAACTGTAGCAATAAAAAAAAAAAAAAAAAAAACTCACGTAAAGTGCAAATTATAAATTCAAGTATGTTCAGTGTAATATGAAACATAGTAAATTCAGTGACGTGCCGTGAGGTTTCAGTTAGGTTAATACAGGAGTTGCAGCGTAAAGAGATTCGGAGACTGAAGATTGCATTGCGGACGAAATTGTAGATGGAGTTTTTTTTTTAATGTGTTTTAGTTTTTCATAAGATTATGATAAACTTTAGATGGTTAGAAAGGTTTGCTGTGTTACCGGTCAGTGCGAACACAACTACGAAACACTTTTTGCACGTAATGGGTTTTTGCTCTTCATCAAACCCAAAGTGATTCCATACAATTGAATTGGACTTTCCTTTTTTGTTTACCAAGCACTTCTGCTGCGATTCTCCTGCTATGTTTCCAGACTGCTAGGTATAACTTTCCTCCTGGGGTGGACCTGCCGGCTAGCTGGCAGCTGTAGCTTAGAGGGGGGCGGGGCAGAGCAGCTCATGGTAGCTTGCGTGAATTAAACAACTCAAAATTAATAATTGTTTTTTCTCGATTACATAATTTTTGTAATCGTTGCGTGTAATAATCGAAATCGTAATTGAATTTCGATTAATTGCACAGCCCTACTACAGTGGACAGTTATTCTACAGCTGTTCACTTGTATATTCATGCATTTTATGGTTTTAGTTCCATATCAGCTAACACAATGGACACTTATGCATCATCTCATACACTGACATTCATACCATTACTATAACTTTGCTGTTCTTGATAAACCTGATCTGAACTAACATGTAACAATTCAATTTTTTTTTTTTTTTTTTTTGCATATTATCTCCATGAAGTGAGTAATAACTAGTATTAGAGTATGTTAAAATGTGGGAAAACATCAGATTAGCAGCATTAAAAATGTTTTTACATCATACTTTTCACACAGTATTTAATAGGGCTGCTCGATTATAGAAAAAAAAATAATCACGATTATTTTAGCAATAATTGAAATCACGATTATTAAAAACGGTTATTTGTTAACCTTAAAGTTGTTTATTTTTTTCTTGCAAAACAATGTAAGATATACTCTTTAAATATAAATAAAGCTTTTAACCATTAAAACAAAGTATGTTCACTTTTGTACGAAACAAAAAAATCTTTGAACGCAAATAAGTGTACTGTAAATTCAAGTATGTTTCCTTTTGTAAACAAATAGTGCACTGGAATTAAACTGCTCTAGACCTGCCATAGAACTGTAGCAATAAAAAAAAAAAAAAAAAACTCACGTAAAGTGCAAATTATAAATTCAAGTATGTTCAGTGTAATATGAAACATAGTAAATTCAGTGACGTGCCGTGAGGTTTCAGTTAGGTTAATACAGGAGTTGCAGCGTAAAGAGATTCGGAGACTGAAGATTGCATTGCGGACGAAATTGTAGATGGAGTTTTTTTTTTTATGTGTTTTAGTTTTTCATAAGATTATGATAAACTTTAGATGGTTAGAAAGGTTTGCTGTGTTACCGGTCAGTGCGAACACAACTACGAAACACTTTTTGCACGTAATGGGTTTTTGCTCTTCATCAAACCCAAAGTGATTCCATACAATTGAATTTGACTTGCCTTTTTTGTTTACCAAGCACTTCTGCTGCGATTCTCCTGCTATGTTTCCAGACTGCTAGGTATAACTTTCCTCCTGGGGTGGACCTGCCGGCTAGCTGGCAGCAGTAGCTTAGAGGGGGGCGGGGCAGAGCAGCTCATGGTAGCTTGCGTGAATTAAACAACTCAAAATTAATAATTGTTTTTTCTCGATTACATAATTTTTGTAATCGTTGCGTGTAATAATCGAAATCGTAATTGAATTTCGATTAATTGCACAGCCCTACTACAGTGGACAGTTATTCTACAGCTGTTCACTTGTATATTCATGCATTTTATGGTTTTAGTTCCATATCAGCTAACACAATGGACACTTATGCATCATCTCATACACTGACATTCATACCATTACTATAACTTTGCTGTTCTTGATAAACCTGATCTGCACTAACATGTAACAATTCAATTTTTTTTTTTTTTTTTTGCATATTATCTCCATGAAGTGAGTAATAACTAGTATTAGAGTATATTAAAATGTGAGAAAACATCAGATTAGCAGCATTAAAAATGTTTTTATATCATAGTTTTCACACAGTATTTTACTTTATTATTGTTATTATTGCTATTTTTTGTCCCTTTAGCCACTTTAACCCTTTCATGCATTCTGGTCACTACAGTGACAGCTATTCTACAGCTGTTCTCTTGTATATTCATGGATTTTGTTGTTGTTTTCGTTTTTTTTTTTTAACACATATCTTTATTAAAGTTTTAAGACGCTACTTATCTTTTCTGACATGAATTGGTAACATTATGTAGATCTCTCCTGAGCATAAACCCCCAGAATCACAAGCCCTCCCCATAGTTTTCACACAATTTATCAGTAAATACATGTTTCTGTGCGTCAAAAATTAAACATGTGGTATCCAGCTGAGTGGGCATTTTTGCAACTTAAAAAAAAATTGGTTCATAAGATTTTTTTTTTATTTTCATTATTTATTTTTTTTATGTATTTTTAAATTTTTTTTAATTATTATTATTATTTTTTTTTATTTATTTATTGTTCAGAAGAAAATTTTCAATCACATTGTTTTTTTCATGCCTAAAGAGGAATAAAAACACTCAGGAAAAATTTTCATTAAGGTTCTCTAAATTTGTGCATGAAAGGGTTAACAAACTTGTTTATATTGTTTATCTTTTTATCTCTTTATTTTTCTATTGTATTGACACATACTGTATTGCACTGCTGTACACACTTCAATTTCCCCCTTGGTGGATCAATAAAGTGCATCTTTTCTTATCTTACTTTCTGATGATGGGTTTTAAATACATGTTCCTTTCCTTCAAAAATGAAACGCATGATGTCCAGCTGAGTGGACATGTTTGTAACTCCATGAAAAAAAAACGTTTATTAACCCTTTCATGCATGAATTATAAGAACCTTAGTCAATATTTTTTTCTTGACTGTTTTTATTCCTCTTTAGGCATGAAAAAAAGCAATGCAATTGAAATTTTTTTATGAACCTATTTTTCATGGAGTTACAAAAATGTCCACTCAGCTGGACACTATGAGTTAAATTTTTGAAGCAAAGAAACATGTATTTAAAACTCATCATCAGAAAGTGATATACTGTGTGAAAACTATGAAATAAAAACATTTTTAACACCGCTAATCTGATGTTTTCTCACATTTTATCATACTCTAATACTAGTTATTACTCAATTCATGAAGATAACATCCTCCTGAAACCCAGGAAATTGACAATTTTAGCTTTTTTTACACTAAAGAATTGTCTTGTTTGGAAACTGCATAACGCAACAGTTTTTTTCAGATACATTTTTAAAGTTAATTTTATTTATTGATTGATTTTTTTAATGGAATGTCCTTTGCGATGGATAATATTTTTTAAGTTAAACTGTCAAACTTTTGTCCCGTATAGAGGACAAAATGCATTGCTGGGTCTCAGGAGGATATGCAAAAAAAAAAAAAAAAAAAAAAAAATTTGTTTCAGAAAACTGTTAATTACAGTCTAATAACAATTAGCAACTGATTTACACTAAAACGTGTTACTGCAGATCAGGTTTATCAAGAGCAGCAACGTTACAATAATTGTATGAATTGCAGTGTTTGAGATGATGTGTAAGAGTCCACTGTGTTGGCTGATATGGAACTAAAACAACAAAACCCAGGAATATACAAGAGAACAGCTGGAGAAGAACTGTCCACTGGAGTGACCACTATGCATGAAAGGGTTAAAAAAAATAAAAAAAATCAATTGCATCCTAAAGAGGAATAAAATCACTCAAGAAAAACTATTGACTAAGGTTCTCATATTTCATGCATGAAAGGGTTAACAACATTAAAAATGTTTTTATTTCATAGTGTTCACACAGTATACCACTTCCTGACGATAGGTTTTAAATAGATGTTTCTTTGCTTTAAAACTTTAACACATGATGTCCAGCTGAGTGGACATTTTTGTAACCCCATGAAAAATAGGTTTATTAAAAAAAAAAAAAAAAAAAAAAAAATCAATCACGTTTTTTCCATGCCTGAAGAGGAATAAAAACACTCAGGACAAAAATCTCAACTAAGGTTCTCATAACACTGGTCAACAACAAATTTATTGTTTAAGTTTTTTGAGCTGATTTAGGATAATTTTGGTGTGCTGAATCCAAAAATCACATTAATTTTGCTCAATCAGGTCAACTTTCTGAACTGTGCTACATTTTTGCTTACATTTATGGACATTTTCACATCATATGATACAAAATTCTTTCATATTTCTAACAATAAATGAGTTCTGAAGATTTTACTTTTGCCAATTTATGATTAATGTTTTTTTTTAATATTACAGGTGAATGAAATGGCTTTGACTACAAGATCTTGTAAAAATAAGCCTGACGTATTCTGCTACATCTGCGCTGAATACACCATTGTACCGAACAGGAATCAAGTCACAAGTTTTATAAAGTGTGCTTACCAATCTTATTTTGGTATTAATTATTATATTTTGTGAGAAGATCAAATTTTTCAAAATCAAATTAGAAAAAAAAACCCTGACCTGATTGAGAAAAACAGATGTCGTTTTTGGATTTAGCGCTGCAAAATGGTCCTAATTCAGCTGAAAAAACCTAGACAACTTGCAAAAAACATTTTTTTGTAACCCTGTGTAATTCATGCATGAAAGGGTTAAGTTAACGCTTTCATGCATGAATTATGAGAACCTTAATCAACATTTATTTCCTTAATGTTTTTATTCCTCTTTAGGCATGAAAAAAACAATGCGATTGAAAATTTTCTCATCAACCTATTTTTCATGGAGTTCAAAAAATGTCAGCTTGACACCATGTGTTTAATTTTTGAAGAAAAGAAACAAGGATTTACTGATATACAGGGTGGGGAAGCAAAATTTACAATGAACATTTAGTTGTTTTTTCTCAGCAGGCACTACGTCAATTGTTTTGAAACCAAACATATATTGATGTCATAATCATACCTAACACTATTATCCATACCTTTTCAGAAACTTTTGCCCAAATGAGTAATCAGGAAAGCAAACGTCAAAGAGTGTGTGATTTGCTGAATGCACTCGTCACACCAAAGGAGATTTCAAAAATAGTTGGAGTGTCCATAAAGACTGTTTATAATGGAAAGAAGAGAATGACTATGAGCAAAACTATTACGAGAAAGTCTGGAAGATACTATTAAAGAAGAATGGGAGAAGTTGTCACCCGAATATTTGAGGAACATTTGCGCAAGTTTCAGGAAGCGTGTGAAGGCAGTTATTGAGAAAGAAGGAGGACACATAGAATAAAAACATTTTCTATTATGTCAATTTTCTTGTGGCAAATAAATTCTCATGACTTTCAATAAACTAATTGGTCATACACTGTCTTTCAATCCCTGCCTCAAAATATTGTAAATTTGCTTCCCCACCCTGTATTGTGTGAAAACTATAAAATAAAAACATTTTTAATACAGCTGATCTGCTGTTTTCTCACATTTTAACAAACTCTAATACTAGTCATTACTTCATGGAGATAATGTGCAAAAAAAACCCCATTTTTTTTGTTTATAAAAAAAAAAAAAAATTGCAGTTTAGTAACAATAAGAAGCAATTGATTTTTTTTGTAGATTTTTTTTTTTTGTTTGTTTGTTTAGTTTATTTCGAATATGCAACAAGACAAAGTAATATTAGTCTTAAGAAATAAAACAGGTAGTAAGAGGTCATGGAAGAAAACAAAAAAACAAAAACAAAACTTATACGTCCACATGACTTCATTTGCACATTCGAAAAGGAGTGAGAGGAAGTCTAATTTATTTAATCCCACCCCTTCAACACTCAAACATGTTACCGTAGATCAGGTTTATCTAGAACAGCAAACTTACACAAATGGTATGAATTACAGTGTATGGGATGATGCATAAGCGTCCACTGTGATATATAACTAAAACCACAAAACCCATGAATATACAAGAGAAGAGCTTTGAATAACTGTCCACTCTAGTGACCAGTGTGCATGAAAGGGTTAAAGCTATCCAAAAATGCCCCTTATTCACGTTGTGCTCCTTTTTAGGCTGGAGAACCCGGAGAAGAATCATCAGACAGTGACGGCGAACAAGAAGAAACCTCCCACAAACTGATTCGCAAAGTGTCAACTTCGGGACAGATTCGAGCCAAGGTAAGACGATACAGAATGACAGAGGATGGGTGGTTGGATGTGGAGCTGTGGTTTTCTGTAGTGTTTTATCTGTTGAGCCCTGGTCCGTGAGCTTCTGGAATATGGAAATAGTTCTCGACACATCTCCTGGATTTGTAGCGCAGTACTGGCTAACTTTGGGCTAACCCATAAAGACCCAGTGCTACTTTTGTGGCAGTTCCGAAATATTTTTTTCTCTATATTTAACTTTTCTTAAGTGTTTTTTTTTTTTTTTTTTTTTTTAATTCAAGTTTTTATTTGGTTTACAATGCCAGATTTACATATTTTATACATTGATAGTTTTTTTTTTTTTTTTTATAAAACAAGACAAAAAAACTAACAAACAAACAAAAAAACCAAAGAGAACAATTGAGTAGCAATTGAACAATGGGCGTCAAGTATGTTCTTTTTAAGCATTTATAAAGTCTATCCACGGTCTCCAGCATTCCTTGAATTTGTCATGGTCCAGTCTTAGTGTAAAGGTGAGTTCTTCCATTTGAGCGATTTCTTTAACAAGGTCCTTCCATTCATCCAGCGAGGGTGTCTTGTCTGTCAACCATTTCCTAGTGATCACTTTTTTGCCGGCAATCAACAAGATATTCCACAGATATGTTTTACTAAATCCTTTTATACCACCTGGTCTTTGACCTAAAAACATATTCTCAAAATTTAAAGGCGTTTTTATTTTCATGACTTTGTCAATACTATTCCTGATTCCCTCCCAAAAGGGAGACAATCTGGGACAGCTCCAAAAAATATGATGGTGATGAACTTTTTTCACCCCACACTGTCTCCAGCATGATGGATCCACATTTGAACCTTTTTGTGCAGGTGTTCTAAAAAAGCGAATCACACTTCACTTTTCCATGCAAATTCTCTCCAACTAAGTGAAGATGTACATCTCCATATATTTTCTTGTATTTTAGTCCATTCTTCCATAGTCAATTGAAAATTGCCCTCCTTTTCCCACTTTTCTTTGATATAAACCGTATTTTCAGCCCTAATGTTTTGTAATTCGGTGTACAGTCTTGATATTAGCTTGTTGTTTGGGTATGATTTATAGGATTTCAGTAAAATTGTCATTATTCCATTAAGTGGTCTGTCTAGATCTACTTTGTTCATTTTGTCCAAAAAATGACGGATTTGTAAAAACCTATAGCAATCTGAGTTGTCAAGATGGTAAATCTGTTTTATTTCTTGAAAGCTTCTAAGACAACCTTTATGAAAAAGGTCACTGTATTTCACTAATCCTTTTTTGATCCATGTCTTGAAATTCTTGTCAGTCTTATTTGGGATAAAATCTTCATCAAATGCTATCCACCTAATCATCAGACACGATTCATTGTTTTCTTTTACCAGCTTTGCCCAGATCCTAAGTGCGGTTTCAGACCATGGATTGAGTGTAGTCATTTTGTTTATTAAATCTACATTACCAATCACAGCCGGTGTGGGGATATTGTTGTTTTGGTTTTCAATTTCTTTCCATTTAGCTACATAGGAAGGGTTACAGATATCAACTAGTGGGTTTATTTGAGCTGCTCTATAGTAATTTCTTAAGTGATTTTTAAGCATTTTTCAGTATGAATCAGGAATTTTCCTATATTTAATTTACTGATCGTGTAGATCAGGGATGTCAAACATGCGGCCCGGGGATAGGAATCAGCAAAAATTACACTTAAGATATTAACAATCAAGGATGTCGTAGTCGTTTTTGTTCAGGTTCCACATACAGACCAATGTGAGCTCAACTAAAATAATAGCATAATAACCTATAAATACATTTTCTTAGTTTAACCCATAAAGACCCAGTGTTAATTTTCGTCGGCTTCCTGATCAAACCTGCGATGTGACTTTTGGCAAATTTTACAGGAGAAACAAAAAACTGTTTATATAACAGGAACCTGAAATATGACCAAAAAAATCTGTTCCTTTAATGTTGGTACTTATGATGGAATGTAAACAACTTTCACAGGAGACTGAAATTTGAAGCTATAATAGGGGAGATAGCAGGTTTTTATTCCCAGCCAAAAATGTCACTTAGCAGGTTTTATCAGGAAGCCGACGTTTTGTGGCCATTCCCAAATGATTTTTTTCTTCGATATTTAACATTTATTAAGTAATTTCTCATCATTCATTACAGAATATTCCTCTGTATCTGGCATTTTTCCAGTGAAAACCTGGTATTTTTCAGTAATTAACTTACTGATCATATAGATGTTCATAAAAGCTCAGATTAAAGTTGATGGTTATTACATCAAAAACAGAGGAAACTGAAGAAAAAGTGACTTTTTAAACAAAATATATCATTAACTGAACATAAACCCAGTGTGTCCATCCACTGTCATTTCTCAAGCTCCATGAGTTTTACTGGTAAATCAATGTTGTAGAAGATGACGGTGTTTCCATGGTAACTATGGAGCCTCTGAATGTCCAAATGGGTCATATCTGATGACCATGAAAAGATAATAAACTGTATTTTACACCAATTATTTACATGTATTGATAAAATTAGTGGATCAATAGGTATTAAACAGTTCAGATCAGTAGATGGTCTTGGTCGCTGGTGGATGTTTGGGTCTTTATGGGTTAATGTGAAAAACATAGTATTACATTAGGACAACTCCAAATTTTTCTCTTTGTTTTAGAGCAAAAACTTACATTAAATTATGAAAATATTAACATTTACAAACTGTCCTTTAACAATAAAATGTGAAAAACCTGAAATTTTGAAAGTGAAATTTTAATTATTAATTATTCTTCCTGTTATTAAATATTTTGTGCCTTTGTAGATCCAATCCGTAATATGCATGTATAAATGGTAAGTTGAGGTGTAATATTGTTAAAACTGCACTTGTTTTTCTCAAGAAATTTCAATTTTTTTTCGGGTTGTTGAAATCATTTTTGTTTGGATAGTTTGCAAATGTACATATTTTATAATTTAATTTTGACTGCACTAAAAGAGAAAAATTTGAAGTAAAAAAAAAGACGTGACTTTTTCAGTAAAATCTTAAAAATTAACTGAACATAACCATGGTGTCAAACATGCGGCCCGGGGACCAAATCCGGCCCGCCAAAAGGTCCAGTCCGACCCTTGGGATGAATTTGTGAAATGCAAAAATTACATGAAGATATTAATAATCCTTTTAGTTCAGGTTCCACATTCAGACTAATTCAATCTCAAGTGGGCAGGAGCAGTTAAATACTATCATAAAAATATAGAAATAATGACAACTCCAATTTTTTCTCTTTGTTTTAGAGCAAAAACTTACATTAAATTATGAAAATATTAACATTTACAAACTGTCCTTTAACAATAAAATGTGAAAAACCTGAAATTTTGAAAGTGAAATTTTAATTATTAATTATTCTTCCTGTTATTAAATATTTTGTGCCTTTGTAGATCCAATCCGTAATATGCATGTATAAATGGTAAGTTGAGGTGTAATATTGTTAAAACTGCACTTGTTTTTCTCAAGAAATTTCAATTTTTTTTCGGGTTGTTAACATCATTTTTGTTTGGATAGTTTGCAAATGTACATATTTTTATAATTTAATTTTGACTGCACTAAAAGAGAAAAATTTGAAGTAAAAAAAAAAGACGTGACTTTTTCAGTAAAATCTTAAAAATTAACTGAACATAACCATGGTGTCAAACATGCGGCCCGGGGACCAAATCCGGCCCGCCAAAAGGTCCAGTCCGGCCCTTGGGATGAATTTGTGAAATGCAAAAATTACATGAAGATATTAATAATCCTTTTAGTTCAGGTTCCACATTCAGACTAATTCAATCTCAAGTGGGCAGGACCAGTAAAATACTATCATAAAAATATAGAAATAATGACAACTCCAAATTTTTCTCTTTGTAAATGTAAATATTTTCATGTATTTACACTAAAACAAAGTATAAGTTTTCAAAAAATGTGAATAACTTGAACAAATATGAACAACCTGAAAGGTCTTAAGAGTTTTTTTTTTTTTTTTTTTTCAATTTTAACAATATTCTGCCTGTTATTAAATGTTTTTTGTATTTGTAGATCCACTGTGATCTGTAAGTTCTAATGTACATGTGGAAATGATAAACTGAGGCAGAATATTGTTAAAATTACACTTATTTTTTTCCGTTTGTTCATGTTATTCACATCTTTTGAAAAGATAGTTTGTTGATGTAAACCTTTTCATAATGTAAATTTACTTTTTTTGCTTTAAAACAGAGAAAAGTTTGGAGTCGACATTATTTATATATTATGTTATATTGTTATATATGTTATTATTTTACTGGTTCGGCCCACTTCAGATCCAATTTAGCTGAATGTGGCCCCTGAACTAAAATGACTTTGACACCCCGGGTTTAGACTATTTATTCTTTTTTTTTTTTTTTTTTTTTTGCATCTTTAACCCTTTCATGCATGAATTATGAGAACCTTAGTCAATATTTTTTTTTAGTTAGTTTAGTTTTTTGTTTTTTCTTTTCTCAATTTTGACAATATTCTGCCGGTTATTAAATGTTTTTTGTATTTGTAGATCCACTGTGATCTGTAAGTTCTAATGTACATGTGGAAATGATAAACTGAGGCAGAATATTGTTAAAATTACACTTATTTTTTCAGTTTGTTCATGTTATTCACATCTTTTGAAAAGATAGTTTGTTGATGTAAACCTTTTCATAATGTAAATTTACTTTTTTTGCTTTAAAACAGAGAAAAGTTTGGAGTCGACATTATTTATATATTATTATGTTATATTGTTATATATGTTATTATTTTACTGGTTCGGCCCACTTCAGATCAAATTGAGCTGAATGTGGCCCCTGAACTAAAGTGACTTTGACATCCCTGGTGTAGATGTTCATAAAAGCTCAGATTAAAGTTCAGAGTTATTTTATCAGAAACAGAAAAAAAAAAAAAAAAAAAAGACGTGACTTTTTCAGTAAAATCTATCATTAACTGAACATAAAGCAAGCATCTGCATCCACTGTCATTGATCCAACTCCATGGGTTTTACTGGTGAATCAATGTCGTAGAGGATGACAGCGTTTCCATGGTAACTACGGAGCAGCTGATCGTCCAAATGGATCATATCTGATGACCATGAAAAGATGACAAACTGCATTTTACACCAGTTATTTACATGTATTGATAGGATTAATGGATCCGAAGTCATTGAATATTTTAAATCTGTAGATACTTTTGGTCACCAGTGGCTTTATGGGTCTTTATGGGTTAAACATGATGGATTTGAGTCAGTTTTATCATGTTTCATCAAGCCATATGGGATAACGTTATGAGATTTTCCACGTTTGATACGTATTGGCTTCATGGTTGTTGTTGCATTTTGAGAAAATCAAGGAAAAAATCCTGGATTTTTCTTTGGATGAGGGTCAAGGTATGAGCCGCTCAGTTACTGAAGAGCTAATTTCTCACTGAAACAACTCAGCGAGGCGTGTGAAGGACACCCGGTTTCATCTGAAGTGTCTCACGGTGTTTAAGTGGGATCGAATCCTGGCTCGACTTCATCAGGACGGCCCATTAAAAGTCGTCTTTGTGCTTTCTCGGTTCGATCGTTCCTCTCTGGTGTAACTTTATCAATGGTTAAATGAGATCACTGATCTTATCCCGTCTGCAGAGGACACCCTGCTTCCTGTCTGCGTCACTTTCCTCCGCTGTGATGACGACTACTGTTCAAATGCATGATAGGCGATTTGACGTAATCACGCGCTAACCATTTCCTCTTTTACTGGACGTCTCAGAGCTGCTTATTTGTCTCTGGACTGTATACGGTTAGATATTGTAATTGACTTCTTATTGGCAGATGCACTGTCTCATTATTTAGTGTTAATTTACAGATGGGTGACAAATTAAAGGAAAACCCTGTTTACATTAAGTCAGTGGTTTCCAGCCTTTTTTGGCTCGTGACCCCATTTTAACATCACAAATTTCAGGCGACCCAGACATTCAAAACAAAGACATTTTTTTTGCTAAAATTAATTTATTTTTGATCATGTAATAATATGTTGCAAATAAACGTTAATTTTAGACTACATTTAGTCTATATAATGTATATTATTATGGACGGAGATAGAAAAGCCAGGTGTAGATTACACTTGTCTACAAGGAAAATGCTTCCAGAATAAAAGTAATAAAATTTTACCACATGAGAGTCACTGATAAAGAAAAATCAAATAAAAAATGCTGGTTGGCTGAACTTTCCAAGATACAGCCTTGGGTCAAAATGTGAAATTCAAGAATTAACGAGAGAAAGGGTTTGACTCAAAAGGAATATTTGTCTCAGAGCTACAAGATCTACTTCAAAACATTGTCTGCACATTAGAATACATTCACTTTAGAGGTTCTATTTAGTGGAAGATTTATAAAACTATTATATAAATGTACGTAAACCAGTATATATGTGTAATGACACTTAATCATATACCTTGAAAACATCAGCAAACCGGCACTTTTGTCATTTATTTTCCAATTAATCTTATTAAAATACATAACATTTAGTACATTTAATGTCTGAAGCAAATCATTTCTAAAAAATTGTAGACCAGTGTAACATGCGAAAGGATGAAAATGCGTACGCATAGCATGCCAAATGCAACTAGAAGCACTCGGAGAGCACAGACCTCCACCAAGGCAGATCAGTGGGCCCCTATGCCTCCACCCCCACCCCCGATCAAAAAAAAAAAAAAAAAAGTAAATAAATAAAATTAATAAATTTGACAAATATAAATAAATAAATGCAACAGAGAGTTCAGTTAGTATTAAAGAATTGTTTATAAATAGCCAAAGTGTTAGAGCTTTTTTTTTTTTTTTTTTTTTTTTTTATAATAAATGAATTCTAAAGATTTAATATAATTTTCAAATTCTAATAGGAAGATTTTAAAATTTGGGTATGTTTTAGTATATTTGTTTTTATGTATATGAAATTTTCCAAATAATATGAACAAATTTACAATAAATTCTAGATTGTTCATATCATGTTTAAAATAAGTAATTACATTTTGGGATGTTATTTTTATTTTATTGTTACTTTTAAATATTATATAATTTTCAATTTTGGACCAAAAATTAGAAGAATGTTCACATAAAAAAAAGAAGTGTAGAGTAGTTTCAGATTCAGAATTACAAAAGTTGCATATTTCTTCCACATCATAGAATCGAGACAAAATAGCGTTGGAGGGAAATATGAGCCCTTCATTTGTAGTGTGGTACTGAAAAATCTCCATTTCGAGGTCCAAACAGCCCTTCCCCTCCAACTCATTGAGAATTGGGACACCCCTACCCCTTCATGCAAAATGGAGGGGTAGGGGTAAGGGAAAAATTGGGGTTCGGCCTAAGAATAAACATGGAATGGATGTAAAGAAGAAGATTCAATTGGGATATACAGAATGTGTTAGGTAAGTTGGAAGATTATCTACTGGATAGAAATGAAAGTTTAATAAATAGAATAAAAGACTGCGTAAAACCTTTAAGAGTTTTCTGCAGTTATAGTCATACAGGACCTCATTTTGAAGCTGAAGCAAACTCAATCTTGTTTACACGATGGAAACGATATGTGCAATTATTTAACTTTTTTTTTCATTTAAAAAAATAAAATTAAAAAAAGTTAAATAATTGCACATATCGTACATTTTGTTGTAAAGTATGAAAACAAGGTCAGGTGCTTCCATTGTAAATACATGATTCTGTGCTTAAATAACAGTCAGTATAGACGGTGAGTTGACGTAGTTGACTTAGTTGCGACGTTGCTGCAGCAGAAGTTGTACAAAACTGTTATTGAGTGTTGTGTGTTTAAAAACGTAACCATTTCCGCGCAACTGACCCTTACGTCTGCATTTTAGCTTGGGTTTCCCCTCACTGCTGACTGAGTTATCATGTGTCACTGAGGTAGCCCTGACTGTGGGAAAGTGGAGATTGCTATAGCGACATATGTGGACTGTAGGGTGTGTGGAAGTGTGGTGCGTTCAGGTACACCGGGTAATGAGAGACAGGGCTGCACTGTTCTGTCTTGTTAGAATGGATTAGTTTAATTAGCATCGACTTGGATAAAATATATTCTGATTATGGTCCCTTCTTCTGTTTTCTGTCCAGATCCTTTCATGCCATTTGTTCGGTCAATTTCATTCGTGCTAACTTTGCGAGTTTGATTTAGTTTTAGTGAAACCGCTCAGTTGACACCAAAATCTCTGCCCCCCCCGCCCCGACACATTTCACCTCAGTCTTTGAAAATGAGTGAAAAAAGCATAAAGGAGGTGAAATTCACTACGAGTCTGGTCATGTTGAAAGCTCCAGAGACATCTTCAGCAGCAGGATGGCGTTTAGGTATGCAGTTTGTATGATTACATACACTGTAAAAAAAAAAAAATCCTGTTTTTTTTTTTATGGAAAAAAACTGGCAGCTGTGGTTACCAGAACAACACTGTAAAAAATACATCAAACTGTAAACACATTTATGGAGTGACATGTAAATTTAACATTTTAACTCTTAGTGGTCCACGGTCACGGCCCCCTGACTGAATCACATGACATTTTCAACACGTCGTAGCGTCGGAAGTCGGTCACGCAGACCACTGGGGATAATTGGATTCAAAAGTGCTTTTATGTCAAATATTTTAATTTATTACAATTTTCATTTTACATACCTAATATTTGGAACCAGTATTCACTTTTAAAGTCTTTGAGAAGGTTCGTCAAGCATCCTTATGTTATTTATGCAATAAATTATATAAATTTTTAAATTCGGATTTTATATTTTTTGTGTGTTTTTTGTCCTTTTGTGTTGATATAGTACAGGGGTGTCAAACTCATTTTGTTTCTGGGGCCAAATTCAGCCCAGTTTGATCTCCAGTGGGCTGGACCAGTAAAATATTAGCATAATAACCTATAAATAATGAAAACTCCAATTTTTTTAGTGCCAAAAATAACATTAAATGATGAAATTATTTCTATCCAAAACAAAAAAGATGTGAATAACTGGAAAATAACTGAAATTTCTGAAGAAAAACATTTTTTTTATTAAAAAAAAAAAAAAAAAAAAAAAAAGCAAATAGGCTGTTATTTCAACATTGTGGTCTTGCAGTTTAAACAGCACCACGTTGTTTTCCAATTTACAGTTTCATTTTCTCAAAACAATAGAAATACATAATTTCTACATATGAATCTGGTTTTGTTCACATACTTTTCCTGTAAAAACTACGGCTATATTTGATTTAATGAACACAAAAATCTTTTCAAATAACCAACTTTGCATTGCATTTTCACTTACAGGTTTTTTATGTTGCAATTTTACAACTATTTGTCTGTTTACATTGGTTTTACAGCAAACTGTGTCTTTTACCACTCGCAAAATCTTTTCGACATAACATTAACATATATGTGATTGCATAATTAAAATCAAAACATGAATTCTCTTTCACTTTGAGCACTATACGTGTTTATTTATTTATGTATTTTTAACAAATCCAACATTTAGACTCATCCCAGCGTTACAGATTTAACCCTTTCATGCATGAATTATGAGAACCTTAATCAAGATTGTTTTCTTGAGTGATTTTATTTCTGTTTAGGCATTAAAAATATGCAAATATATATTTTTTTATGAAGCTATATTTCACAGAGTGGAAAAAAATGTCCACTAAGCTGGACATCATGTGTTTAATTTTTTAAGGGAGGAAAGAAACATGCATTTACAGATATACTTGGTGAAAACTATGGAATAAAAACATTTTAATGCTGCTAATTTTATGTTTTCTTACATTTTAACATACTCTAATACTAGTCATTACTTATTTCATGGAGATAATACGCAAAAAAAGAAACAAAAAAAAACTTTTGTTGTTAATTACAGTCTAATAATAATAACAAGGAATTGATTTACACTCAAACACGTTAGATCATGTTTATCAAGAACAGCAAAGTTACAGTAATGTTATCAGTTGCAATGTATGGGATGATGCAAAAGCATCCAATGTGTTGGCTGATATGAAACTAAAACAACAAAATCCATGAATTTTCACTTACAGGTTTTTTATGTTGCAATTTTACAACTTTTTGATGTTAATTCTACAGTCATTTTTTACAGTGTAGTGTCTGTTTTTAGTGGTTTTACAGCAAAATGTGTCTTTTACCACTCGCAAAATCTTTTCGACATGACGTTAACATATATGTGATTGCATAATTAAAATCAAAACATGAATTCTCTTTCAGTTTGAACACTGTACGTGTTTATTTATTTTTCTTGACAAATCCAACATTTAGACTCATCCCAGCGTTACAGATTTAACCCTTTCATACATGAATTATGAGAACCTTAATCAAGATTGTTTTCTTGAGTGATTTTATTCCTCTTTAGGCATTAAAAAAATGCAAATATATATATATTTTTAATGAAGCTATTTTTCA
Source organism: Sphaeramia orbicularis (assembly GCF_902148855.1). Classification (NCBI taxonomy): domain Eukaryota; kingdom Metazoa; phylum Chordata; class Actinopteri; order Kurtiformes; family Apogonidae; genus Sphaeramia; species Sphaeramia orbicularis. The sequence goes on along the minus strand of NC_043974.1, from coordinate 9,849,433 downwards.
CGGAGTTGAAAAAAATGCCCACTAAGCTGGACATCATATGTTTAATTTTTGAGGAGGCAACGAAACATGCATTTACAGATATACTTGGTGAAAACTAAGAAATAAAAACATTTTAATGCTGCTAATTTTATGTTTTCTTACATTTTAACATACTCTAATACTAGTCATTACTCATTTCATGGAGATAATATGCAACAAAAAAACAACAACAAAAAAACAACTTTCGTTGTTAATTACAGTCTAATAATAATAACAAGGAATTGATTTACACTCAAACACGTTAGATCATGTTTATCAAGAACAGCAAAGTTACAGTAATGTTATCAGTTGCAGTGTATGGGATGATGCAAAAGCATCCAATGTGTTGGCTGATATGAAACTAAAACAACAAAATCCATGAATTTTCACTTACAGGTTTTTTATGTTGCAATTTTACAACTTTTTGATGTTAATTCTACAGTCATTTTTTACAGTGTAGTGTCTGTTTTCATTGGTTTTACAGCAAAATGTGTCTTTTACCACTCGCAAAGTCTTTTCGACATAACATTAACATATATGTGATTGCATAATTAAAATCAAAACATGAATTCTCTTTCACTTTGAACACTGTACGTGTTTATTTATTTATTTATTTTTAACAAATCCAACATTTAGACTCATCCCAGCATTACAGATTTAACCCTTTCATACATGAATTATGAGAACCTTAATCAAGATTGTTTTCCTGAGTGATTTTATTCCTCTTTAGGCATTAAAAAAAATGCAAATATATATTTTTTTTATGAAGCTATTTTTCATGGAGTGGAAAAAAATGTCCACTAAGCTGGACATCTTGTGTTTAATTTTTTAAGGGAGGAAAGAAACATGCATTTACAGATATACTTGGTGAAAACTATGGAAGAACTGGTTTGTCCTACAGATTTTCCAGGTCTCAAATGCAACTGCGCACCCATTCAGCTGAGAATTTAGATTTACATGTTAAAAATCATCTCCATCATTATCGCATCTGCTGAAGTACGGAGCTGTTTTGGCAGAAAATAATAAACCAACACATAATGAGACACTTCCTATAGATTTTTCTTGTAATTTGTCACCTTTTATCATCCTCAGTGAGAAACGCAGCCTTTCCCTGCATCTGAAATCTATCCAAATTATTATCTCACTCAGTATGTGTGTGCTCAGAACGCTGCCATTTAAGCGGTGTGACACATTACCCTCATTACTGTAACAGTAAAATCATACTTCGATCAATGGGACACGTGGGATACCCGGCAGCCCCTGTCGTCATGGTGACAGCATACTATAATGTCATATTTGTTCCTGGAGGAGATAATGGTATCGGATATCAGCCCACTATTGATTGGCTAATCTCATTGGACGCTGCGTGTCCATATAAGGGTAGGAGAGTGGGTTGCCATGGTTTCAGGTGTTCTACAGGATGCAGGTAAACAGAATTAGAATCGAAGACCACACACTGTATTTGACTTTAAAAATAACAACAAATACAGGTTGTTTTTTTTTTTTTTTTTTTTTTTTTGACATGTGTGGATTTGTGGTACATTAAAGCTTTGGTTGTCTCTGTGTGACTTGTTTAAAGGTTATAGCAGGGGTGTCAAACATGCAGCCCGGAGGCCAAAAAGGGTCCAGTTCGGCCCCTGGGATGTTTCTGCCAAGTGCAAAAATTCCACAGTCTTGAATTGAATTAAGCCAAAAAAAAATCTTCAACTAAGCAAAAAAAAAAAAAGAAAAGAAAAATCTTCAGTTAAGTAAAAAAAAATCTTCAATTAAACCAAAAAAAAAAAAAAAAAAATCTTCAGTTAAGTAGAAAAATCTTCAATGAAGCCAAAAAAAAAACCTTCAATTAAATAAAAAAAATCTTCAATTCAGAAAAAAAAAAAAAAAAAAAATCTTCAGTTAAGTAAAAAAAATCTTCAACTAAGCCAAAAAAAAATCTTCAATTAAGTAAAAAAAAAATCTTGAATTAAGCCAAAAAAAAAAAAAAATCTTCAGTTCAGTAAAAAAATCTTCAACTAAGCAAAAAAAAAAAAAAAAAAATCTTCAGTCAAGTAAAAAAAATGTTCAACTAGCCATAAACAAATCTTCAGTTAAGAAAAAAAAAACTTCAATTAAGCCCCCAAAAAATTGTCAATTAAGTTAAAAAAATCTTCAATTAAGCCAAAAATAAATCTCAAATTTAGCAAAGAATCTTGAATTAAGCAAAAAAAATCTTGAATTAAGTTAAAAAACAAAATCTTGAATTAAGCAAAAAAAAACCAAAATCTTCAATTAAGTAAAAAAAATTTTCAACTAAGCCAAAAAAAAAAAAAAAAAATTAAAATAAAGTAAAAAAAAAAACATCTTCAGTTAAGTAAAAAAATCTTCAACTAAGCCAAAAAAAAAAAAAAAATCTTCAGTTAAGTAAAAAAAATCTTCAATTAAGCCAAAAAAATCTTCAATTAAGTAAAAAAAAAAATCTTCAATTAAGCCAAAAAAAATGATCAAATTTAGCAAAAAATCTTGAATTAAGCCACAAAAAATCTTCAATTACGTAAAAGAAAATCTTGAATCAAGCCAAAAAACATTCTTCAATTAAGTAAAAAAAAATCTTGAATTAAGCCAAAAAAAATCTTCAATTAAGTAAAAAAAATCTTGAATTAACAACTTAATTTTTTTTTTCTTTTAGTGCAAAAAATAATATTAAATTATGAAAATATTTACATTTACAAACTATCCTGTAACACTAAAATGTGAATAACCAGAACAAATACGAACAACCTGAAATGTCTAAAGAAAATTCAGCCTAATTTGAACTCTTTTCTTCCTGTTCCTCAGTGTTTAGTGTCTTTGTAGATCTGATCCATAATGCACATGTAGAAATAATAAGTTGAGGAATAATATTGTTAAAATTGCACTAAATTTTCTTACCTTTTTAAATTTATATTTCACTTTTTTCAGTTTTTTTTTTTTGCATAGTTTATAAAAGTAAGTATTTTCATAATTGAATTTTTTTTTTTACATTAAAACAAAGACAAAAATTTAGACTTGTCATTATTTATAGGTTATTATGTTACTATTTTACTGGTCCGACCCACTGCAGATCAAATTTAACTGAATATGACCCCTGAACTAACATGAATTTGACACCCCTGGGTTATAGGAAAAAAAAGCCACAGTGTGTTTGTGTGTTTGTGTGTTTGTGTGGGTCATGTGACGTGGATCGAGCCAGTCATTGACTCCAGGATTACGCTCCAACGACGACAATGGCTTCAGCGGATTAGCTTTGTTTGGTATCCCATTGTTTTGTGTGCGTATGGTTGAGTGCTTTAGTGCAACAGTGTGTGTGACTGTGTGTGTTTGTGTGCATTTTGTGTGTTTGTTTTAACAACATTAGCGCATCTTAGCCTGTTGGTCTGCTGTCATTCTGTTCCACGCCTGTTATCACGCTGATTAGGGCAGCGTTGTGTTATACGCTTGTTAGAAGGTGCTAATTCTTATCAACTGTGACTTGACATCCTGACACCATTAGATTAATTCAGTTCCTCACCCAAAAGTCCCCAAATAATTATAGATGCTGCGATAGATAGTTTATTCTGCGGAGATTTCTGTGTTGACTGTAATTAAATGTTTCTAGTTTTAGATATGAGGGTTTTTGAGACTGGGGCGCCAGCGGGGAAAATGGTTCCTCGCCACAGGTCAGACCCAGCTCGATCCTTGTTAACTTATTGATATTTTGAGAAATATGGGCCACTTTTTTCAGTCCTAAGTGTTTTTAGATCATGATGGGCTCAGTATTGGATTTCTTTTACATGAGTTTTCCCAAAGGTTCACTGTTTGTTGCTGGTTTTCTTTTTTGCTGGTAAGCGAATGAATAACGGTGATGTCCGTCTCTTACTCCACACTGTAAAAAAAAAATCTGTAATTTAACCGAATTTTCACTGTTTATTTTACAGATTTTTCCTGTATTTTTAAGATACAGGAAAATATCAATGAAATGACCAAAAAGAAACTGTGATTTTATGCCAAATGTAAAATAACATGAAAAAACTGTAACCGTGAATAACCATAAAACTTCAATTTTTTTAAAAAGAAAAATACAGTTAAAATGCATTTGCAAATGTATCGTAATTTCGCAAATATTTATTTTCTGTTTATGAAACTGTTAATTTAACCCTTTCATGCAAGAATTGTGAGAACCTTAATTGAGATTTTTTTTTTTCTTGAGTGTTTTTGTTCCTCTTTAGACATGAAAAAAAAAAAAATAATAATAATAATTTGATTGAAATTATTTTTTATGAAACTATTTTTCATGGAGTTGCAAAAATGTCTATTTTTTTTAACATTTTTGAAGCAAAGAAACATGTTTTTACCGATACACTGTGTGAAAACTATGAAATCTTTTTTTAAAATGTTGTTAATCTGATGTTTTGTCACATTTTAACATACTCACTTTATGCACAAAAAAAAAAGCTCGTGATTATGTGTGTGGGGGGTGATAGCATCATTGTCTGAGCAGGAGTGAAAGTGAAACTAACTCGCTTCACTGTTCCTCTAATTCTTCGGGCAGCACACACACACACACACCCACACACACACACCGCTTTTTTGTGGTATCTCTTGTGTGTATATTCGGTGTTATGCTGCTCTTGGAACCTCAATTCTAGGGCTGCTCGATTATAGAAAAAAAAATAATCACGATTATTTTAGCAATAATTGAAATCACGATTATTAAAAACGATTATTTGTTAACCTTGAAGTTGTTTATTTTTTTCTTGCAAAACAATGTAAGATATACTCTTTAAATATAAATAAAGCTTTTAACCATTAAAACAAAGTATGTTCACTTTTGTACGAAACAAAAAAATCTTTGAATGCAAATAAGTGTACTGTAAATTCAAGTATGTTTCCTTTTGTAAACAAATAGTGCACTGGAATTAAACTGCTATGAACTTGCCATAAAACTGGAGCAATAAAAAAAAACTCACGTAAAGTGCAAATTATAAATTCAAGTATGTTCAGTGTAATATGAAACATAGTAAATTCAGTGGCGTGCCATGAGGTTTCAGTTAGGTTAATACGGGAGTTGCAGCGTAAAGAGATTCGGAGACTGAAGATTGCATTGCAGACGAAGTTGTAGACGGAGTTTTTTTTATATGTGTTTTAGTTTTTCATAAGATTATCATAAAGGTCGCGGTGGTTAAACTTTAGATGGTTAAAAAGGTTTGCTGTGTTACCGGTCGGTGCGGACACAACTACGAAACACTTTTTGCACGTAATGGGTTTTTGCTCTTCATCAAACCCAAAGTGATTCCATACAATTGAATTTGACTTACCTTTTTGGTTTACCAAGCACTTCTGCTGCGATTCTCCTGCTATTTTTCCAGACCGCTAGGTACAACTTTCCTCTTGGGGTGGACCTGTCGGCTAGCTGGCAGCAGTAGCTTAGAGGGGGGCGGGGCAGGGCAGCTCATGGTAGCTTGCGTGCGCGTGAATTAAACAACTCAAAATTAATAATCGTTTTTTCTCGATTACATAATTTTTGTAATCGTTGTGTGTAATAATCGAAATCGTAATTGAATTTCAATTAATTGCACAGCCCTACTCAATTCTATCTAATCTAATCTAATTTGGACATCGAAAATTATTATTATTATTTTTTTTTTTTTTATACACATGCCTGTCATAATGTGTTTTTCCGTCCAAATCACTGCTGTAACATACAGTGAGATTTTTTAATTGTGCAAAAAGGGAAATCTATTAGGTCAGAGGTGTCAAGGGAGGGTGTTGGGATTGATTATTGACCATAAACTCTGTTGGAAACCACAAATAGAATATATCAAATGTAAAATGTCCAATTTGTTGCGATTCTTTATAAAACTGGAGATTTGTTAAAAAATGTTTGCATATATTGTATTGTTCACTTGTAATGCCATATACAGGGGTTGGACAAAATAATGGAAACACCTTCACCTCAAGATGATAATGCCCCAATCCATACAGCTAGAATTGTTAAAGAATGGCATGAGGAACATTCTAATGAAGTTGAGCATCTCGTATGGCCGGCACAGTCCCCAGACCTCAACATTATTGAGCATTTATGGTCAGTTTTAGAGATTCAAGTAAGACGTCGATTTCCACCGCCATCGTCTCTAAAAGAGTTGGAGGGTATTCTAACTGAAGAATGGCTTAAAATTCCTTTGGAAACAATTCACAAGTTGTATGAATCAATACCTCGGAGAATTGAGGCTGTAATTGCCGCAAAAGGCGGACCTACACCATATTAAATTATATTTTGTTGATTTTTTAAGGTGTTTCCATTATTTTGTCCAACCCCTGTATGTCATACTGTGTGGAAATATGGGGCAATGTGTATAAAACTAATATAGACCCGATAATTAAACTCCAAAAAAAAGCTATTAGAGTCATAAACAAAGCTGGTCATTTTCAATCAAGTAATCCACTTTTTGTAGAATCTGGTTTACAAAAATTTTTTGATATCGTATATTTAAAAACAATGGAATTTATGTTTCGTGCTAAAAGTAAAAATCTTCCTGTTTGTATTTAGAAAATTTTTAAGTTAAGAGAAGGGAATTATAATTTAAGAGGGATGTTTGTGTTTGAAACATGTAAAGTAAGAACAAACGTTAAATATCGCTGTGTTTCTGTTATTGGGGTCAAATTATGAAACAAATTGAAGGATGAAGTGAAATTGTGTAGCTCGCTGTCGAGTTTCAAAAAAGCTTTAATTTGTCAAATTCTCAAGGGCTATGAAAGTAATATGATTTCAAAGTGACTTAAGAAACCGAATGTAGAATAATTTGTGTTAATGTTTAATCTGCTGTAACTTCAGGTGTGGAGTTGGAGGAAGGATGGGGATAGGAGAAGCAGAAATAAACCTCTGGCTTCAGCTTCTTCCTTTTTCAGTTAACAAGTGTGTTAATTTTATGTTTGTTTGTTTTTTAATATGTGTTTTGTACATAACTGAAATAAAAACATTCATTCATTCAAACTCATTTTAGTTCAGGGGCCACATACAGCCTAATATGAAATGAAGTGGGCCCGACCAGTGAAATAATGTAAATAAGAGGAAAAGAACTTAGAAATAATATCAACTCCAAAGTTTTCTCTATGTTTTTGAGTGAAAAAAGTCAAATTCCGCAATTAAAATATTTACATCTATGAACCGTATCTGAACGTAACATGAACAAAAATGAACAACCTGAAAATTCTTGAGAAAAATAAGTGCAATTTTAACTCTTTCAATGCCATGGGCCGATTAAATCGGCTTTACGAATACAACCGTTAAAGTGCCACGGGCCGATCAGATCGGCTTTGGAGAACACGCCATATTTGTGTACAAACAAACCATCCACCCCCATTTCTTTCTCACATTTCGATGACGTTCTTTCAAATCTTCTTGCAAATTACGATCAATAATGAATCGGCTGCGTCCGGTGCGTTTTGAATCTAAGTAGCAATCGGTCGGATGTTACCGAGCGGTTTTTGACCAAGGAAGAGCTCGCGTTTCGTTTTCTGCTTGGGAAATCATATGCAAATTAGATGGCCATTTTGTAGTAATATCGTAAACACAGCGATCTGTCAAAACAGTCCCATCTGCTAGAAAATGAGTTCTGATGACGATTCAGACTTCGATTATAAAAACGACGCGAAATACTGAAAAAACGGCCAAATTCTGTGGCACTTTTAAGGCTTATTAGCCCCTTAACTGTCTGGCACCGAAAGAGTTAACAATATTACACCTCAGTTTATCATTTATACATGTGCATTACAACTTACAGATCACAGTGGATGTACAAATACACAAAACATTTAATAATAGGCAGAATATTGTTGAAATACTTCATACTTCTCTTAAGACATTTCAGGTTGTTTATATTTTTTGTGAAAAGCCAGTCAGTAAATGTAAACATTTTTATGTAATTTTACTTTTTTGACACTGAAACAAAAAGAAAAAAATAGCTTTTTTTCATTATTTATAGGTTATTATGATAGTATTTTACTAGTTTACTACTTTTTTTGACTGATAATATCTTCAGTGTAATTTTTACATTTCACAAATTCATCCCACGGGCCAGATTGGACCTTTTGGCGGGCCGGTTTTGGCTCCTGGGCCGCATGTTTGACACCTGTGTATTAGCTGATCTATGAGAAAAAAAAAGATTATGATTACGATATGACCTTTAGGTAAAATCAACTACCTCCATTTGATGAGATTAACTCTTTGTTGGTAGGTGTTGTGCGTAAAAACGACGAAGGCTCACTCTGTACATGTTCTGTTACTGCTGTTTCATAGTCGTCACTGTGATCAGAGTGAACATGACCTTGGAGGCTCAGAGCTAATCGGTCCTCTCAGCTTGTGGACTTTACCGTCTAGATTTTATGAGTGACGGAGATTGATTTACGTGCATCTGGTCTTTGCTCTGAGTGCACGTTACTGTTTCTATGTCCTTTTAAGGGATTAGAAAAACCCTGCGTCTGGATGTTGCTGCAAAAACCCACCTTAACGTATCCAGAGGGGAAGATCAGACGCTGTATTTTATCGGTCTTAAGGATAGTTTTTATCTGAAAATGCTAATGTCGAGTCTTAAAACCCATCCAAAGCCTTAAACAGCTTAAAAATAAATGGGAAGTGCAGTGAATATAGTAGCTGCTGTTCATGTCTGAGTAGTGCTGCCGGCTTTCATCACAGATACAAACCATGTTACAGAAGAGCAGACAGATCAGATTAGCCAGTCGTGTCACTTTCTCATACTGAGTCATAGTCTCAAGTTTAGTCGGAGTTTACTGTAAGCCTGATGATAAGGGTCTCTCATATTTCCCTGTAAATATGACGGGAAGGATGCTGAATTTACTGCTCCTTTGTACACCTCGGACATTTTTGGCAGATTTAAGACACGAGTATTTGGGTCAGGTCAGGTGACCGTGCAGATCTCTGAGAAAAATCTAAGTTTTTCTTATTACCTCCGCCAAGCAACGGCAGAGATTATGTTTTCATTGAGGGTTGTCTGTTTGTCTGTTAGCAAGATAACTCAAAAAGTTATGGATGGATTTTGATGGAATTTTCAGGAAATGTTGATAATGACACAAGGAAGAAATGATTACATTTTGGTGGTGATTTGGGGGGGGGGGGGCACTTATTTTCATGAAATTTTCAGGAAATGTTGATACTGGCACAAGGAAGAAATTATTAAATTTTTGGTGGTGATCGTGGGGGGGGGGCACGGATTTTGATTACTTTTTCAGGAAATGTTGATACTGGCACAAGGAAGAAGTGATACATTTTTTAGTGGTGATGGGGGGATTTTTAGTTTGTTTGTCTGTTAGCAAGATAACTCAAAAAGTTATGGAAGAATTTTCATGAAATTTTCAGGAAATGTTGATACTGGCACAAGGAAGAAATTATTAAATTTTGGTGGTGATGGGGGGGGGGTGTTTGTTTGTTAGTAAGATAACTCAAAAAGTTATGGAAGGATTTTGATGAAGTTTTCAGGAAATGTTGATACTGGCACAAGGAAGAAGTGATAAAATTTTGGCGGTGATTTGCGGGGGGGGGGGGGGGGGGGGGGGGGGGGGGGGGGCATGGAGTTGATTGAAATTTTCAGGAAATGTTGACCTGGCACAAGGAAGAATTATAAATTTTGGCAGTGATGGGGGGGGGGGTTTGTTTGTTTGACTGTTAGCAAGATAACTCAAAAGTTATGGATGAATTTTGATGAAATTTTCAGAAAATGTTGATACTGGCACAGGTAGAAATTATAAATTTTTGTGGTGATGGGGGGGGGGGGGATTTCTTGTTTGTTTGTCTGTCTGTTAGCAAGATAACTCAAAAAGTTATTGAAGGATTTTCATGAAATTTTTCATGAATTGTTGATACTGGCACAAGGAAGAAATGATAAAATTTTGGCGGTGATTTGCGGGGGGGGTGGG